>NC_052636.1:32385204-32676502 GCF_016161935.1 Mauremys reevesii | reverse complement strand
TCTGCCTGGGGATGCTGAGCAGCGGGAGCTCAGCGCCCCGCTGCGCCTGCTGCTCACGCCAGCCTTCGCTGCACCAGCTGCTGGATCAGCTGCTCCAGGGGCTGGGAGACAAAAAAGACCATTAGCCCAGCGGCTCCCAGCCCTGCAGGCTCCACCCCCTCACCTGAGGTCTCAGCCTCAGGGGCCCTCTCGAGGAGGGCTCTCTTGGCTCAGGACCGGCACCCTCCTGCCAACTCCAGGGTCCTCCAGGAAATTGCAGCTGTGGGAAGGGTGAGGCAAGCTGAGATCACCCCTCATTGATCCTCGGCCCATGGGCCCAGCCATAGCCCCTGCCTTACCTGGGACACTAGCTCTCTGAGTTAAAGTCAGTTCACCCCCTGCTTGGTCTTGTGGCAAGGGAACCAGTGCGCCAGCACCAACTCCAAAGTATAAAGTGTAGCTCCAGACATTGCTTTTCATAGATGCTTTGGCAGTCTCAAACCCCAGGAGTCCTGGGAGAGAGAAGACCCAGGAGTCTCAGCTGCTTCCTCTAACCATCGCCAGAGCAGGGGTGGGGGCAGCTGACTCCTCCAGCTGCAGCCCCCTGGCACTCTGGGCTCAGCCTCCCCCTCACTCCTGGCACACCAGCGGCGCATCTACTGGGCTTGTGCTGATTCTGCCCCTCCAGCCAGGGTGCAGAGACAGGCTGCGGGCAGTGTAGATGTCATTCTGGGTGGCTCGAATATAGGCGATTATCGGACACAGAACAGATGCGGGCATCCTGCATGGTGCAGGGAGGAGCTCGGCGAGGCCTGCCCCAATGGAGACACCACCGGGGACACCCCACCCCCTTACTCGTGCTGTGAGTCTCCATCTTGTTCCTCCAATTGATGATCTCCACAGGTGGGAATCCAGGCATGGATGCTGGGTCCTGGCTGCAGGGGCACAGGCGGACCGTGCACGCTGCCCATTAGGCGCACAGCACGGCTGAACTCAGCCAGGCTGGCTTTCTGCTGGGACAGCATGAACACCCCTACAGGGGCTGGGCATGCTGCTGGGGAGGGAGTTAGAAGACTGCTGGTCGACTTCCCACTTCACTCCTACAAGTTGAGCTATGGGGTGAACCTGCTGCTCTCTGCCCCCATGGCCCCCCGCACCAGCTTTCGGCGCCTCCTCCTCTACTGCTCCTCCCCCTCCCCTTCGATGCCCTGCCTCAGTGCCCCACCCAGTGCCCCATCCGTTCCCCTCCTCCTCCTCCAGTGCCCTTCCGCCCCTCCTGTGTCCCCTCCTGGTGCCGCCTTCTCTCTCTCCCCACCTCCACGCCCCAGCTGCCTCGGATGACCTCGATGGGCACACAGGTCTGCATGTCTGGGAGTGAAAGCGACTCACCGACACGTCGGGCTTCAGTGGTGCCACCACAGCTCAGCCGCCCTCTCTGTGGTCTGGAGGGTCTGTTGCGGATGCACTGCCGGGCTGGGGGCGGGTTAGTATGCGGGGAGGGCGCCATTCCCAGCCTGTGCACATGCTGTGCTGCTGGGGCTCTGGCCGCCACCCCTGGCTGGGCGGGTCAGAGGCAGGTCTCCTAGGTCACTTTTTCTGGTAGGAGCTGCTGGATCCTGCCCCAGGCAGGGCTGAGGGGCCTGAAACCTGGGCCTAACCCAACCCAGGGCCTGGTGAGAGTGCCTGTGCACTCCAGTGTGGGCTGAGACAATGTCTCATTACCCCAGCTACTCCCCACAGGGGCAGTCACAATTGGCTGTAACATCAGGTGAGCAGTGCTGCTGCAGAGGCTGGGATTTTAATGAACACCCGCCACCTCGTATTCGTCCTTCGAATGGGCGCTTCTTCCGATGGTATTTTCTCCTTGGTGTTGTTTTGGGCTTCCAGCTCAGGTTCCAGCATACTGATTGCCGTTCAAGGAGCATAAAGAAGGACTTTATTTCCTTGCCTGAACACGCGATGCTGTTCAACCGCCTTAGCAGCAGCGTGTTATTCATTACAGTAGGGACAAGGCCAGAAGTGATGTCATAAGGCCAAGATACCTAGGAGGTGGTGGAATCTCCATCTTTAGAGGTCTTTCAATAGTCAGGCAAGACAAAGCCTGGCTGGGATGATTTAGTTGGGTTTTGGTCCTGCTTTGAAGCAGGGGGTTGGACTAGATACCTCCAGAGGTCTCTTCCAACCCTAATCTTCTATGATTCTATTAAGTCTTTCTGATCAGCAGCTTGGGGACAGTCTTCTGGCAAGACCACAGACACCACCCCTGCTGGCCTTTACCATCTGCCCCAGTTCCTGCCTCTGGGACTCAGCTGCTCGCCTGGCCTGCCACGCCCTATTGCCACCGCTTAGCCTCCAGCGGCAGCCAGCTAGCCATTGACTGTGCACAGTGCTTGTGGTGCACGCACCCCCTTCCCTGACTGACCCCTTCCTCTGCAACAGGCCCCTAGCTTTGCCCCTTGTTGCCTGCCCTGTTTGCCCTAGTAGCCTTCCCCACCCCTGCCCAGCTTCAGTTTGTTTGCCTGCCCCGCCTCCCTTTGAAGCTTTGTTTGTCCTGCCCCAGCCCTGAAGCCAGCCCCTTGGTCCCTCTGACCCACTCCCAGCCTGTTGCTCCTCCCTCCGCGGCCCTCACCCTGATTAGCCCTCCTCGTGCGCCCATAGTCCCATCAGTGCGCTTGTGCCTCTCCCCTGTTTGCTGCCTCCTGCACTGCACCCCACTGCTTTGTTTCCCTGCCTCCCTTAGTGCAGCTAGAGGAGCCGGATTTTGCTCCTGTGTCGGTACCTGACCCCCCAAGTCCTTGATAGTCCCTGTATCTGCCCCTCTATTATTGGCACCATCCTCCTGCCCACAGCCTAGCAGGGAGGAGTAGGTGACCTGTCCCTTATCCCCACCCCCTTTCTCCGTGTCTGCCCTCCTCCCCATTCAGCATGGCGGGAGGTGCGCGGGTGGGATTCCCAGGACGACGTCTGTCCCCCCTGCCTTGCCTGCTCCCCCCAAACGCCTCCCGGTCTCGACCTCAACCGCCGCTGCCGGAGCTCCTGCCACCGCTACCGCTGAGGCGCCGGCGGCGGCGACCGACGGGGTGCCCTCTGCTGCTGCCACGTCCCTCGCCCCTTCTGCCTCTGGGGGAGCCCCCCCAGCTGGCGGAAAGGGCCAGGGCAAAAGAAGGAAAGGGCCCCGCCAGGAAAGGCGGCCCTCCATGGCGGGGCCTGCCACCGCTGCTGCGGCCCGCCACCGGCCGCGCGTCCCTCCCCGCTATTCCTCCACCAGCTCTGCGGGTGCCCTCCTCGGCCCCCAGAGCATACGCCCAGGTGGCGGCGGCCCCGCCTGCCGCTACGTCATCTCCCCAACCGCTGCCTCCACTACCATCTACAGCGGCCGGGCCCTTCCCACCTTAACCCGGAAGCACGGCGCCCGTTGCCTCTGGTGCCCGCCGCCCACGTGGAGACCCACGTGCGGGCGTTGGCGAGTGGTGGGGCCCACGCCATCGTGGCGGCCTCCAAAATGTACGGCAAGGTGGTCTTCTTCCTTGCTCGAGGCCGCGCCCAGGAGGCGGTGGAGAAGGGCCTGGCGGTGGGGCGTGTTCGTCCCCTGGAGCCGCTGGAGGACCTGGGTGTCCGTGGCCTTGACCTCCATCCCTCCCTTCCTGCCCAATGCTGCCCTGTTACCCGCCTCTCGACCCTGGGGAAGCCCATTTCCATTGTGAGCCCTCTCCCTTGGGCTGCAAGGACCCCGCCTCCGTCACGTCCTCTCGTTCCGCCGGCAGGTGCAGCTCAACTGCCGCCGGCGGCACGTGGTGGAGAGGCGCCGAGGGGTCCTTCCTGGTCCCCTTCAGGGCCCAGTACCGGGTGCACTACTCCACGGGGAGGCCCGGTGCTACCTCTGCCGGGCGACGGGCACGCCCGGAGGACTGCCCTTTGGCCCGGCTCGAGGAGCTCTCGGGACCCCGAGCCCGGCACAGCACCGGCCCTGTCATCGCCGGCGCCTGGCGGCCCGGTACCCAGAGCCGCCCCTCCTCCTCAGTCCATCACTGCTCCCGCTCGGGCCTCAGGGCACGTCCTCCAGGGCGCCCTGATGAGCGGGAGAGCCCCGCCTCCGCTACCTGCACTTCTGCGGGCCTGGAGGAGGGTGCGGGGGATACTTCCGGGCGTGGAGAGGGCTCTCCCAGGGGACTCATCCTCCTTCCTGTTGTTCCACCAGTGCCTCTCTCAGCCCCCAAACCATCTTCTCTGCCCCTGACCTAATCTCTGTTGACCAGCCCGCAGGCGATGCCATGGAGGGCTGGACCCGGTGGAGGGTAAGCGGGGTAAGCGAAAGGCTCGGGCTCAACTCGTGCCATCTGCCGTGGAAGCCCCCGTAAGACCAGAAGGGGGCTGCAGGCACCGAGCCTTCCGCCATGCCCACGGGATACCCCATCTGCCGATGACGGCTAGGGAAGACGTGGCAGCACCGGAGGGTACCACCATCCCTCCTCCGCAGTCCTCCCGCGGAGGCCCCGATGGAGCCCCTCCTGTTCCTTGCCTCCTGTACCCCCGCACACCCGAGGTGAGCGCCGCTCGGGCGCAAGCGGGAGGACTCTGGGATGGTGGGTGGTGAGCTCCTCCATCTTTGCAGAGATCGAGGCCCTGGGTCTGACCCGGTCACCCCGGGGAGGACGACCCTCTGCCGACGGGCCTTGACCTGGCAGACCTCACCCCAGCCCCTTCCCATGCTCCACCATCCTCCTGCTACGCCCGCTCCCGCCTCCGTGGTCCCCTGACTCCTCGCTACTGGGGTGTCCTCGGTGGTGCGGGGCGATCGAGTTCCTTCCCGGGTGGGGCCCCTGAGGGTTCCGCATCTCCCGCGCCGAGGCTGCTCTACCTGCCGTTGAGCCTGAGCCCGGTGTCACTGGGACCCCTCCTGCCCCTCCAACTCCTGCACCTGGCCGCGAGGAGCCACTTACTGATGGTTCAGCTCCTGCGGCCCCGGGTCCCATCTCTGTCCCTCCCCACCCCTGCTCCTGACCCCAGCCCTGCCCCTCCACCTCCTGTAATGTTATTGCCGCCCCTGGGGCTGTCTCCTTCCTTTCCCAGAGGATGACTCCCAGGAGCGGCCTTTGAATTTCACAGTCCCGACCCACTGGGCTGTACTCTTCCCTCCGCCGCCCCACTGAGCCAGGGTCCGCCCTTGCTTGCCCATCCCGGTGGGCCACGGGCTGCGCCAGAGGTCCCATCGGTGGACCCCGAGGCCAGTGACCCCGCCCCATACGCTGCGTAGAGGAATTGCGGGAGTTCTGGAGGACGTCCGGGCTCCCACAAGGTCGTGCTTGCTCTCCAGCGCTGGGGGACTTCCACCGATCCTCCTGGCCCTCATAGGGGAGGGCAAGGGACCGGAAGCAGAATGTCGCGGCTTACCACCGGGCGCGCGGCTTCCGTGACTCCCTGCTCGCCTTCGGGTGGGCCACGGTTTGCTGCGCTGCCCAACGGGGCCGTGAGCGCCTGCTGACGTGGATCCCCAGCCTCCTCATGGCAGTCATCACCTTTGCCACTAAACACCCGGAGCTGTAGGGTGGGTTTCCGCAGGAGCCAGGTGCTCTCCTTCCTTCGGGAGGGTACTCCGTGGTTTTCCTGCAGGAGACCCACACGGATCCGCCGCCGGCTACCTGGCGGCTGGAGTGGGGACGGGGTCTACTTCAGCCATCTCACCACCCATCAGGCTGGAGTGGCTACCCTGTTCTCCCCGACCTATGGCCAGAGGTGCTGGGGTCGCCGAGGCTGTGCCGGTCGCCTGCTGCACCTCCGGGTCCGCATGGCGGGGCTTGTGGTCAACCTCATCAACATCTATGCCCGGCATTTGCCCCGGAGCGCTGCGGTTCTATCGGCAGGCGCCCGCCTTCCTCGGCTCCCTGGATCCTCGCGAGTGCCTGGTCCTGGGCGGGGACTTTAACACCGCCCTCGAGGAGCGGGACCGCCGGGAACCGAGCAGAGCCCGCCGCCGGACGCCCTCAGGGAGATCGCCGCCCATCACTCCCTGGTGGACGCCTGGCGCGACCACCACCCGGACGACGCCTCCACGCACACCTATGTCCGGTGGAAGCCCATCGGTCGTGCCACTCCCGGTTGGACCGCATCTATCTATCCCGGTTCCATCTCTCACGGGCCCAGTCCTCCAGCATCCGGCCGGCCCCTTTTTGGACCACCACCTGTCACCGTGACGGCCTCTCTGCGCGGAGAGGCCGGGCCGCCTATTGGCACTTCAACAACAGCTTGCTGGAGGATGGGGCTTCGTGGCGCCCTTCCGAGTTCTGGCTGGCCTGGCGAGGGCAGCGGCGTGCCTTCCTCGGCGCGCGGTGGTGGGATGTGGGAAGGTGCGCGCCCGGCTCTTCTGCCGTGACTACACCCGGGCGCCAGCCGACAGAGGATGCGCGATGGGGCAGTTGGAGCGGAGGTCTTAGAGCTGAGAGGCGTCTGGCCGCCAGCCCCGAGGATCCATCCTGCGGAGCGTGCCAGGAGAAGCGGGAGGAGCCCGGGTCCTCAAGACCATCGGCCCGGGCGCTTTGTTCGATCCCGCCTCCGCCTCCTTCGGGAGATGGATCGCGGCTCCCGCTTCTTCTACGCCCTGGAGAAACGGAGGGGGCCAAGAAGACGCCACCTGCCTCCTGGCGGAGGACGGCTCTCACGGATCCGGCGGAGATGTGCGAGAGGGCCCGACCTTCTACGCACGCCTTTTCTCCCCGGACCCGACCGATCCTGCCGCTTGCAAAGTGCTCTGGGACGGACTCTGACGGTCAGCGCGGGCGACCGGGACCGCCAGAGCTGCCTCTCACTCTGGCCGAGTTCTCGAAGCCCTCCGTCGCATGCCCACCAATAAATCCCCGGGCATGGACGGGCTGACCGTGGAGTTCTACCGCTGTTCTGGGACGTCCTCGCCCAGACCTAGTCACCGCTGGGCCGAGTCCTTGCGGAGCGGGTCCTCCTCTCGTGCAGGCGAGCCGTGCTCGCCTTATTGCCGAAGAGGGGGGACCTCCGCGATTTGCGGAATTGGCGTCCCATCTCGCTCCTCAGTACGGACTATAAAATTGTTGCGAAGGCCATTTCGATTCGGCTAGGGTCCGTGCTGGAGGACGTGATCCACCCAGACCAGACCTACACTGTCCGGGCCGTACCATCTTCGATAACCTGTATCTGGTCCGGGATCTCTTGGAGCTTGGGTGCAGGGATGGTCTGTCGCTCGCCTCCTGTCCCTGGATCAGGAGAAGGCGCTCGACAGGGTGGACCACGGGTATCTCCTGGGCACTCTGCAGGCGTTAGGCTTCGACCCCAGTTTGTGGGCTTTCTCCAGGTGCTGTACGCTCCGCAGAGTGTCTGGTCAGGCTCAACTGACCCTGACCGAGCCGGTCAGCTTCGGGCGGGGAGTGCGGCAGGGGTGCCCCCTCTCGGGCCAGCTGTACGCCCTGGCGATCGAGCCCTTCCTCTGTCTCCTCCGCAGGAGGTTGACGGGGTTGGTGCTTCGGGAGCCGGAGCTGCGGTTGGTCCTGTCGGGCGACGCCGACGATGTGCTCCTCGTGGTCCAGGACCCGGGCGACGGCGCGGGTGGAGGCCTGCTGCCGTGTACTCGGCCTCCTCCGCCCGGGTCAACTGGGTCAAGAGCTCTGGCCTGGTGGTCGGGACGGGTGGCAGGCGAGCTCCCTCCCACCCGCGCTTCAGGCCATCCGTGGAGCGCGGGTCCGCTGCTCTATCTCGGCGCTTACCTTTCTGCCACGCATCCCTCTCCGCCGGAGAACTGGCAAGGTTTGCTGGGCAGGGTGGCGGAGCGGCCCGAAATGGACAGGACTCTCCGTGCCTTCTCCGAGGAGGGCACTGGTGCTCAATCAACTGGTCCTGTCCATGCTCTGGTACCGCTCAACACCCTGGTCCCGCCCTGGTGTTCCTGACCGACCTCCGGAGGGTGGTGCTGGAGTTCTTTGGCCAGGACTGCACTGGGTCCCTGCAGGGGTACTCCACCTGCCCCTGGAGGAGGGAGGCAGGGCCTGAAGTGCCTCCGCACTCAGGTCCACGCCTTCCGCCTCCAGGCACTGCAGAGGCTCCTTTATGGTGCGGGTAGTCCGGCATGGAGAGCCCTGGCGCACGCCTTCCTGCGCCGCTCCGAGGGCCCGATACGACCGCAGCTCCTTTATCTCGACCCGAGGGGCCTTCCGCGAGACCTCTCCGGGCTGCCGGTCTTCTACCAGGACCTCCTCCGACCTGGAAGCTGTTCTCGCGACCAGGTCCGTGGCGGCCACCGAGGGGCAGACCTCCTCGCGGAGCCCCTGCTACACAACCTCAGCCCGTGTGCAGGTGGCGGAGTCTCGCGGTGCGCCAGAGGTTGGTCCTGGCAGAAGCCACCAGGGTCGGAGACCTCCTGACTACGACCGGGAGACTGGCTGATCCCCTGACGCCGCTGGCGGATGGGGCTCTCCAGACCTTGTACTCCCGGCGCGCACTACAGGAGGTGAAGGCCGCTGCCGCCGCTGCTCGGGCTTACCTCGACCGGGTCCTGCGTGAGGGCACGCCCCGCCCACCACCCCGAGCCCTCCGACCTCTTCATCGGGCCCCTGCCCCGTGGACCTGACCGGCCCCCGCCCCTTCTCCGCCAGCCGGCTGCACGATCTGCAGCCGGTCCGCTTCAAACCGCGCCAAGGAAACAACTCTACGCGCCATGCTCCATACCGCTCACTTCTCACCTCGTGTCCCGCCCCGACACCAAGTGGCGGGACCTCTTGCCACCTGTGGAGGGTGAGGAGCCCGGTGGGCCAGCCTGTACTCCACCCTGGTCCCGAGGCCCGCCGGGATATCAGCTGGCTCCTTCACGGGGCCGTGAGCACGGGCGTGTACTTGGCGCTGTTCACCCCTGTCCCGGACACCTGCCCCTTCTGTGGCGTGAGGGAGACCCTGGCGCATGTTTACCTAGAGTGCGCCAGGTTGCAGCCCCTATACCGGCTCCTCACCGACATCCTGTTACGCTTCTGGCTGCACTTTTCCCCTCACCTCCTTATCCATGCACTCCCTATCCATGGCCCCACAAAGTCGCGGGACCTCCTGGTCAACCTCCTCCTCGCCCTGGCTAAAAAGGCCATCCATGCGACCAGGGAGAGGAGGTTGGCCGACGGAGAGTCCTGGGACTGTGGGGCTTGTTTCCGATCCCTCGTCCGCTCACGTCTCCGGGCGGAGTTCCTCTGGGCGGCGTCCGCTGGCTCCCTTGACGCCTTCGAGGGGCAGTGGGCGCTGTCCGGGGTTCTCTGCTCGGTGTCCCCATGAGGCACCCTCCTTATGACCCTTTGACCTCACTCCTGTCCCTGTTCTTTTATTAGTTGTCCCCCGCACTTAGTGGGTTTCCGTGGCCCTGTGGATCCTCCCCTTAGGCTGGGGGGAGATCCATTAGCATGGGGTGGGCTTCTGCCCGCCCCCTCTCCCGGATAACCCAATAGTACACCCAGCAAATTCCGTTCACCAATGGGTCTAATCATTGGGCTCTACAATTCCACCCAATGTGCCTGGTACTGACGTTAGCCTCAGTGGCCTGTAATTGCCAGCTGCGTCTCTGGAGCCTTTTTCATACACTGCTCCAGCCAGGGACTAAAGGCCGCCCCAGACTTTCCCCTTCTCCCTTCAGGGAAATCAAGTTCAATTTCTACAAGCAGCTAAAGAAGCTTCAACCCTGCATCTGAATTAATGTCACATTTCTCACTGCCCAACACAAACAAATGTCATTTCAATCCCAGGTGATTCCACTTCAGTCATTCCTCAGCCCCATTCCTTCACCCTCCTGCCTTAGCTTAGGGCATTGCGCCACCCTGTGGGCGTTTCATGTCCCTCCTCAGTTTCACTTACAGACACATTCCTTTGCTGTTCAACGAACAGCAAAACCTTTCTGTGTCTCTAGTCTGAGCCAGGGCATTCAATTCCATTGAAACCTTCTCTCCTGCAATGGCTACGGTCAGACAGAGGGGACGTGGCCACCATCAGCCCTGAGAGTGAGATATTCCCTCTCCTCTTTCTGCAAGCTGCTGTTGTTATTCCATAAAACATGTACCATGGAATAAAAAACTGAGTTTACTCCAGGGTGAGGAAAGAAAGGAGCCACCAACTCCCCGAAAAATCTCTGTGCCCCAGAGAGAACCTGCCCCTGCTATTAGAATCATTGATGTGCTTCAGCTACAATGGGGAAAGTATCTGCTCTCATGGGGGTATAGCTCAGTGGTAGAATGTTTGACTGCAGATCAAGTGGTCCTGGCTCCAAATCCAAGTGCCCTCTAATAAGCCTCTTATTTTTTTATTTTTATTTTTGAAAAAAGGGAAAACATTTTGATTTCCATTCTCCATTATAGCAAAGAGTCCTGTGGCACCTTATAGATTAACAGATGTTTGGAGCATGAGCTGTGGTGAATACTCACTTCGTCATATGCAAGTAGTGGAAATTTACAGGATTACTACTTGCATCCGACGAAGTGGGGATTCACCCACGAAAGCTCATGCTCCAAAACGTCTCTTAGTCTATAAGGTGCCACAGGATTCTTTGCTGGTTTTACAGATCCAGACTAACACGGCTACCCCTCTGATACTATTCTCCATTATGTTCAGGAGCTCCACTATACGGGGATGCTTGAAATGAATGTAAACACTCAACATTTCACTGTCCAAATGCATAAAAACCTAGCACACCTGTCCATCAGCTGAAATCAGTTCCAATCCTCTAAGTGTCTAGTTTATGTTTTCATCAATTAAACAAAGGGTTCATATGAATGTACATTTGCAGATCCCTCTTCTCCAGGGCTGTGCTGTGCAGAACAAGAACCACATCCAGTTGGGGTTCAGGAGTCTGACGAGCAAAGGCCACTTGGTGCGGGCTAAAGTCACCAGCACTTTGGCTCCTTCCCATTCAACCAGCAGCTGGGCCCCCAGGACAAGGCATGAGAAGAAGACAGTGGCTCTGAGCAGGAAAATAGCCACCAAGAAGCTGGCTAAAGCTGTCAAGATCCCCAGGGAGGTCACCATGCCCATGTCTAGAATGTACTGACTGCAGCGGGGACCAAAAAGGCAGAGAAAAGCCCTCAAAAGTTCTAAGCTGCCAAGCCCCAGGTTGTAGCCTGATTTGGGGTGGGTTAGTAGGGTCGGTGGAATTTATCCACGTAATTTAATTTGATAATTATTTTTAAATTAATTAGTAATATTAATAATAATGGATATTAATAATATGGGTATGGCTTGCCAATGTGTATGATTAGAAGATAAAGTTTGTTCTGAATTAGGCTTTACAGAGTTTATAAAAGGAGCTTTGGGGTATATGACAGGAACTTACACTGAGACAGAAATAGTCATCAAGACCTTTTATTAAAATCAATGAAACAATAAGTAAATGTAAAAATGTTCAAACAGTTTGAGATTACAAAGTTACAAAATATTACAGTTTTTTAAGAGATATATTTATGATAATACACTGTTATAAACTCACTTTGTGCAGTAGCACTTTGGGTGTTGTTCACACTTTTGATAAAGGAAGTTAACTTTAACCCTATATAAACTAGGTGCTTTTTAAAAGGTAAAGCAGAAACTAGATTCCTTTATACTTACAGCTTTGAAAAGAAATAATACCACGGCCTATCAATAGTTAACAGCCTTCGTAGATGGGTAGCATCGATGCGTAGATGGGGTTGAGGCGATGGGTAAACAGGAACAGATAGATGGGTGTATCGCCTGCCTAATGGTAATTTGTTTTACCTTTTATAGAGCATTATTTGGAAATCCTTCCTCCTATGCTCAAATTTTGTTTTCCCCCCACGGAAATGTTAGGGTACACCTGCCTTATAGGCTAATGTGTGTGCGTATGAGTGACAGATATGTACGCATTTGTGGTGTACTTGTTAGATTTGTGGGCAAAAATCCCTATTTCCACCCTTTACTCTTATTGGTTCAGTTAAAGGTCTTCAGACATCTACGTAGGTAATTTGTCTTATTATTACTTTTCTGAGTAAGGGTCTTAAAGGTTGCCTTCAACGTCACAGGATGTCTGACCTGGATGTCTGGTATCTTGCATTTCAGCTATTGCAAATCTATAAATCTATAAGCCTATTACATACTTAAATTTATCAAAAAGACATTTCATACAGACCAACAAATTAATCCTCAGGGCTACAAGGTGATCAAAATCCTACCTAAAATCAAGACAGGATAAGACTAATGTCATCTCCAAAGCCAGGGCTAAGAAGGTAACACTGATAAAGAAGTGGAGAGATTTCCATTGGGATGACTCCTCCTCCCCTAATGGCTCTGTTATGAATCACCATGGACCACCTGGAGAGATCAAAGTCCTGCAGGACAAACAGCCCCATGGACAGTATAATGAAGTGGTGGCAGTAGGGGGGAAGTGCTGTGTTTTGTGTAACACCTGCCAGGTGAGTGATGCACTGACAGGGCAGCTGCCCATGAGCTCATTCTCTTTGATCTGCTCCTGCTGTTACTTCAGAGCCAGCACTACTGGGAATGTGTCCCTGTCACTTCACCAGCTGTAGAACAGGCTCTGTCTGCAGCCCAGCTCTGATTAACCCCACTTTTTAATATATTCCTACTGTGATACTTTCCCAGTTCTCTGCCTCATTCTAACATTCCGGTCAGAGACTGACTAGGGGGAGGGATGGACTAATTGTGTGACATTTGGTAAGTTGCCATCGTATGTGATTGAAACCTCTGCTGGACGTGGGCAGGAGCCTGTTACACACATAAAATAGTTAAGTTTTACTAAACTACCTGCTACACATTCAAACCTTCTGTACACACACAATAGAAATTGGTGCTCTGAGAAATGGCAACTTTCCTTTAACACAGATCATTGTTTTCTGTACTTTCAGAGGCATTGAAATAGAAGCACATTGCCTTTAAACAGCTGTGTAGTGAGGTGGAGTGGCTCCCCTCCTCCCCAGAGGAAGAGCCCAGCTGGAGGCCAGAGTGGGCGGAGCTAGGGAGTTCTGAACCCGCCTCAAACCATCAGGCGGCGACCGAACTATAAAGGCCGGCCCTCAGAGCTCAGTCAGGCCCCAGCGGCCAGAGAGAGCAGACGTCCCCAGGAGCTCGAGACTGGGAGGCTCCAGCTGCCCCAGGCAGCCGCCCAGACTGGCCAGAGCTCCCTGCTACCCGGAGGAGTTGCCGACCTGCCGCCCAGCCCCGGCGCGCAGCCCATGCTCCTGGGCCCTGCAGAGGCCGACGCCTGATCCAGGTAGCTCCCAAGAGGGCGTACAGAAGTAGCCTGGGGGCAGCCGACCCCAGTCTGGCTGCAGCAGTACCGAGCCTATGTCGGTGTGTTGCGCCAGGATCCCCACTGACTAAGCAACGGATCGCCAGCCGCTGCTAGGGCCCCGGCTGGGACGCAGGGAGTGGGAGGGCCTGGTCCCCTGCCACCCCATTCCTGGGGCAGACTCTCTCCCTGGCCTGAGGAGGCCGAAGCCTGTGACTGTTGCTCAGCCCTGCCGAAGGGCCTGAGCCTCCTGACTCAATGTTTGCTGCCCTGTCCTAACCTAAGGCCAGGCCTTAACTGTTGTTACAGCTCAGCCCTGCCAAAGGGCCTGAGCCTCTTGCCCCACAGGGCAGGCGACTGCTGCAAGGGCTGCCGAGGAGACCCTGGCTGGACTATTTCCTGGATCCACCAGTGTGCAATGAGCCGGTATGGCTCCCTCCACCCCAGAGAGGGTCGAGCTCCGGTGAACTTGTGTACAAGCTGCTATTTCATGATCAGCAGCAAAGCCTCTGTAAATTTACCACCCATAGAGCTGATTGTTTCTAACTGCAGGGTTAGCCAGACCATTCAGTAACATTATCGCTCTGTTCACAAAGGCTTTGGTTAGTGACGAATCATGAGACTAATCCCTTCCTGCTGTAATTCCACTGACTCCAATGTCTCTTTCCCCAGTTCTGGTTCCAAGAAAATAAACAAATTAAAACAACCTTCAGAACTAACATGCTGTGGGAAAGTGGAAATGTTGATAGCTCAAATAATTCAGTTTCTTCTGTGTCTTGTGTGTGTGTCTATCTGCTTTGTGTGTGTGACTGATGGGGCTTTTTGTTTGCTCCTGGCAGGTTCAACCCTGTCAGATTTGTCTGTGGGGAGGGGCCAGAGAAAACAGACACCCTGGCCTTCCAGGTTGGGGTTAGGCAAAGGAATAACAACCCTGTCCCATAAAAAACAAAAAATGTTACAGAAACAGTGGTAGGAACAGTGCTAGAGAAACTGGTAAATAATCAATCACAGTGCCCAGGCTTGAAGTAATCGGAAACACAGAATTCAAAAAGCAAAGCTCAGGGGCTATTGGGGGTTTATTCTCTGAGCTTAGCCATGTGCTATAGCACAGGGAGCACTTTTGGAAGTCTCCCATCCCACAACTGGGGAAAGGAAAAGGATTCTTAGGCTCTAGCATGGATTGAAGGAGGATGGTGATGGGGAATAAGGGAATTCCTCTGACTTACCCTAACTACATCTGTCGTTGCAATGGGTGAAATGACATTTTCCCCTATCCCTGCCCTGTTCCTGCTCTTTCTTATAGTTCAATATATTTTAAGTGCGGAAAATGATAATAAAAATATCTGCTCCCCAGCACAACCTGCAGCAACATCAGAGCAACTGGGAATGAAACAATTTGTTCCCCAAGGGAGAACTCGATGACTAACAATTGCTGTGAAATGGGGGAACAGTATAACCGTGATGCTCAGGGTTTGTTTAGACTAGGGAAAGTGATGGAGTTTAGGTCAGGTCAAGGGGAAAGCTAATGCCAACCCCTGCACCTGGGCGGCATCTGCACTACAATTTTTCACATTAAGATCACTAACTTGAGCAGCCAACGACATGTACAGCCCTAGTGGATGTCAGGCACAGGTAGTTTTTGCCTCAGTGTAGCTAACCTCTCTCCCCCCACCTGGAGGTGATGAACATTCCTGGCTGGAGGAACACACACTCCTACGAGTCAAAAGGAAAGGAGTTGATAGAAAAGATCACAGGACTGACCCCGAAGAAGGATGAGCTGCAAAAGACAGAAGCAGGCAACTGATCTGGTGGAGCTGAGAGACCACGGTGAATATGGTACAAAAATCACTATGTGGGAATGAGCAAATGTGATTTAAAAAAAAAAAATTTTTGGCCAACCCTAGTCAAGGGATTTATTACAGTTCTCTCTCATGGGGATTTTCTGATGTCTAATGAGGCTTGAGCGCTGATTGTAGCTTTTCCCGCACTCAGTGTGATTCTCCTATGTGAGACAACGTTTAAGCTGTACTTGAAGCTTTTCCCGCACTCAGAGCATGTGTAGGACTTCTCTCCTGTGTGGATTCTCTGATGTAAGATGAGGCCTGAATGATTAAAGAAACATTTCCCACACAGAGCATCCATAAGATTTCTCACCCATGTGGATTTTCCTACGTTTGATAAGGTTTGAGCTCTGATTGAAGCTTTTCCTGCTCTCAGAGCATGTGTAGGGCTTCTCCCCTGTGTGGATTCTCTGATGTGTGATAAGGTTTGAGCGCTGATTGAAGCTTTTCCCGCACTCAGTGCACGTGTAGGGCGTCTCCCCGGTGTGGATTCTCTGATGTGTGATAAGGTGTGAGCACTGATTGAAGCTTTTCCCGCACTCAGTGCACGTGTAGGGCATCTCTCCTGTGTGGATTCTCTGATGTGTGATAAGGTTTGAGCGGTGACTGAAGCTTTTCCCGCACTCAGAGCATGTGTAGGGCTTCTCTCCTGTGTGGATTCTACGATGTGTGTTCAGGGAAGAGCTCTGACTAAAGCTTTTCCCACACTCAGCGCATGTGTAGGGCTTCTCTCCTGCGTGGATTCTCCGATGTGTGATAAGGTCTGAGCTCTGACTAAAGCTTTTCCCACACTCAGTGCATTCATAAGGTTTCTCACCCATGTGCATTTTCCTATGTCTGATAAGGTCTGAGCTCTGACTAAAGCTTTTCCCACACGCAGCGCATGTGTAGGGTGTCTCTCCTGTGTGGATTCTACAATGTCTGATAAGGTCTGAGTCCGACTGAAGCTTTTCCCACACTCAGAGCACGTGTAGGGCGTCTCCTGTGTGGATTCTCTGATGTGTGATAAGGTGTGAGCTGACTGAAGCTTTTCCCGCACTCCGCGCATGTGTAGGGCTTCTCTCCTGGGTGGATTCTCTGATGTGTGATAAGGTTTGAGCTCCGACTGAAGCTTTTCCCGCACTCCGCGCATGTGTAGGGCATCTCTCCTGTGTGGATTCTACAATGTCTGATAAGGTCTGAGCTCCAACTGAAGCTTTTCCCACACTCAGAGCACGTGTAGGGCGTCTCCCCTGTGTGGATTCTCTGATGTCTGATAAGGTTTGAGCGCAGACTGAAGCTTTTCCCGCACTCCACGCATGTGTAGGGCTTCTCTCCTGTGTGGATTCTCTGATGTATGATAAGGTCTGAGCTCCGACTGAAGCTTTTCCCGCACTCCGCGCATGTGTAGGGCGTCTCCCTTGTGTGGATTCTCTGATGTCTGATAAGGTCTGAGCTCCGACTGAAGCTTTTCCCACACTCAGAGCACGTGTAGGGCGTCTCCCCTGTGTGGATTCTCTGATGTCTGATAAGGTTTGAGCGCAGACTGAAGCTTTTCCCGCACTCCGCATGTGTAGGGCGTCTCTCCTGTGTGGATTCTCTGATGTCTGATAAGGGCAGAGCTCCGATTGAAGCTTTTCCCACATTCATGGCATGTGTAGCGTGTCTCTTCCAAGTTGATTCTGTTGCTTGTTATAAGGTCTGAGAGGCTACTAAAGTTTCCTCTGGCCTCCCTGAGTCTCACAGGCTTTTGTTTTTCTGGGAGTGCATAACTCCTGAAACATTCCCTTTGGATCTTCCTGATAAAGTTCCATGTGGTTCTCTTTGCTCAGCATCTTCCTGATGGGGTTTCTCCTCCTCATTCTGACTCACCATCCCATCACCTGATGGGAGACAGAGAGAATCCGGACATAGATCACTATCTGCACCGGAAAGAAAGAAAATCTCAGAGAGAGGAATGGAAAAAGGGATGAACAATCCAAAATATGTGGGGGAGTGATCAAACCTATCAAGAGCTGATTTTCCCGAAACCCTTCCCCAGAGGAGAGAGGAAGGGATCAGTTTTGGTCTGAATCTCATGAGAATACACAGGGAAAGAGAGATCAGGAGCGACCTGCTGCCAGTTGTCAGTCAGAATAGGAGGGAAGCCATGAGTGACATCTGCCATAATGATTCCACATCTGCAGGGAACAATCCTGAACTTGAGAGCTCACAGGGTCTTTGTAGGGCATCCCAAATGTTTCCTGCATTCCCACACAGTTGTTGAGTTGGTTTAACCAATTCCTCACCTGTGCAGACAGCCCTTGGAAGCACTTCTTTCTCAGAGCCCTGAGGTCTGGGACCCACGGCTCTTCCCCTGCTCCAGCTGTGAGATCACATCAGGTTTGGAAACTGGAAACCCTATTGCAGGCAAAGAAAACAAGGGAGGTCAGTGGAATTTGTGGGATACTTGTCACAAAGAATAGTCCATGGTTTTAACCCCCAGCTCATTTTTAAGCAGTAACATCCCAAGGCCAGCTTCCTTGGCTCAAAGTGGCAGGAGAGTTATTATGATTATAAATCATATTCATTACCTTAGTGCTAAGGAGCAACTAACAGTGGGTCCCCATTGTGCTAGGCAGAGTACAAACACAGAATAGTAGCTGGCCCATGCCCTGAAGAATTTATAATCTAAATACACAAGACAGACATAGAATGGGGGAACGGATAGACCCCACTATCTCTTTCACACACACACTGCTCACAGCCCCTGGAGAGAAAGCAAAGCACAGGAACTGGACGTTAGTCCAGCAAACACAGTGGAGGACATGCTGCAATCCTCTCACAATGGTCAAAAAGGAGAGGCAGGTGGGTCCCTGCCCATAGAGAGGGGCTGGCTACAGGCCTGACACCTGAGGGGCCATTCCTTGAGCAGACCATGGAGGCAGGTCAGCTTTCGCTACCCCAGAACTGTGACATCGCAAAGCACATTTTGGGGAATTAGGAAATCTAGTGACTCAGGTGTAATGGGAGGGAGAATTAAACTCCCCCAGTGGGAGGAGAAGGCTGGGAAATTACACACTAACATTCAGGAGCAACAGCCTCTAATTCTTCCGGAAAAGGAGAAGGTCAGAAACAAGAACTGGGCCACGAGCCTCAGGAGGGACAGGCTCAGAGATCCAAGGAGCCGGGAGGGAAGACAGCTTGTGGCTGCTGCAGATGTGAGAGGGGGACAAGACTCTCTCCAAACTCTCACTCTTCTTGACCCGAGCTGATTTTACGATCTATGACCTAGTCTCACGTCTTGTGGGCAATTTCATACTCGCTAGAGGTAAGATGTCATGATCAGAGAATTGCTTATTAGCTTGGACCATGCGTGGAGGGGCAAGGAGGTGAACATAGATAAATGGGTTATTAAGGGCAGGTCAACACTACAGCCGGATGGACGCTCTGAGATCGATCTAGCCATGGTCGATTTAGTGATACGATTTAGTAAACGTGGCCTAAGCTTGCTACAGTTCAGGGCCTTATATTAAGTTGAGGCTTTGTGAGAGTGTTTATGCTGAAGTATGCGATTTACCTGAGGTTTGGGTAGGGATTCAGGGTTAAAAGTCTGGGATCCCCCACAGCTCTAGATCCCCAAACCTCTCCTCCCTCCCACTGACCCACCCAGCCCACTTCCTGGGTGCCCTTCCTCCACACTCCCCTCCCCTTCTTACCAATACTGGCAGCTGGCACCACCACCCCGCACCTTGGGAGCTTCTTGTGTTCCCTCCTTGTCTCTCACAACCTCCTCCTCCCTGCTGCCTACTAGTGTATTGGAGATAAGGAAAAGGGGGACAAAGAAACTTGTCAAAACTTGGATGATGAATAAAGGTATACAGTTAATACTGCTCAGGTTATTTAGAGACCCCACAGCTTCTAATAACCCAGGGACAGGACTTCTTACCCAGCAGGACCACCGCCTCATAGTTCTCCTGCATGACATCCCTGTAGAGGGCTCTCTGAGTGGGGTCCAGCAGAGCCCATTCCTCCCTGGTGAAATACACAGCCACCTCCTCGAAGGTCACCGGCCCCTGAAAGAGCAAGAGTCCAACACTCAGTACCTGTTGCCCCACTCACAGCCCCACTACTCACAGAACAGTAGCCCCAGGTAAATGGAAGCTCCAGGAGGCACATGTTAACAGAGTCCCACCTCACCTTGCCTAGAACAGCCAGGTGGCATCAGAGGGTAGAAAGAGAGAACCTTTTTGTCTCCCAGCTGACATGCGGAGGCAGGGTCATCACATTTATCATATACCTACTAGCCAGAGATAGATATAGGAGATGGGGCTGTCTCTGACCCTGCTGGTGGCTCCTGTTAGGAATCCCAACACTCTCCAAATAAAATATATGGAAGAAAAAGGAAGTCAATAGTAAAGAATCTACCGGTAAGTTCGAAGTTCAGAATTGTAGAAAGTTGGCAAGGGAAGCTAACAGAAATCAATGATCAACCAATGAAAATAAGAAGGAAGTTTTTAAAAGTACAAAATTAATCCTAACAATGGTAGTGGTACATTACTAGATGGAAATGGCAGAATAATCAACAAACATGCAGAAGAGGTAAAAGTGTTCAATAAATATTTCTCTCCTGGATTTGGAGACAAACAGATGATGTAACTCATATCATAAGATGTTGACGCTGACAGTCTTTCCATTCCAGAAGTAACTCATGAGGATGTTAAACAGCAGCTACTAAAGTTAGATGTGTTTAAATCAGTGGGTCCAGATAACTAGAGTTCTGAAAGACCTGCTGGAGGAGCGTGGTGGACTGTTAATGTTGACTTTAATTAGGACTTGGAACACTTGGGAAATTCCAGAAGACTGGAATAAAGCTAATGCTGTGCCAATATTTAAAAAGTATAAAAGAGATGCCCAGTATCGATTTCAGACTGACACACTTGTCATTAGCTGCGCCAAGAGAATGGAGCAGCCGATACTGGATTTCATTAATAAAGAAAGGAGGGTAATATAATTAGTATCCATTAAAAAGGTGTAGACACAATAGATCCTATCAAACTAACTGTATATCCTTATTGGATGAGATCAAAAGTTTGGTTGCAGCTAATAGTATTGATGTAATTATACGTAGGCATATGAGTTGCTTCAGAACAATATTTTGACTAGAAAGGTACAAAATACACACAGCATACATTAAATAGATTAAAAACTGGGATTTAAAATAGGGAACCATGGTTGAGTGGATTTCTTTCTAGGGGTTCCGTAAGGATTGGATCTTGGCCCTGTGCTATTTAACATTCTTATCAATGCCCTGGAAGAGAAAATAAAATAATAACAGATAACCTTTGCAGTTGCCACAAAGACAGGGGGGGGGGGTAACAAATGAAGTGTCAGTAGGTTCAGGCTCCAGCACTGGGAGTCTGGGAAGTTTTCCCAGCCCTGGCTAGGGGGTTATTTCCTGTTCCACAAAGAGGGGAAGTTCCATTCTCTACACTTGTGCTTTGACATTAGGACCTATCTCACACTACAGCCCATATTCAGCATAGTGGCAGGATTATATGATTAGGACATGAGGCATTTTGTACAAGATGAGTCATGTGTGGTGTCATTAGAAAAGTTATGATTTGCTGAATATGCTTATCCTACCTGTGTGCATGGATCATGTTTGTATCTGAAGTTATGGATATTGACTCTGTATCTGTCTTTCAAATGTGCTTACTCTGGGTAACAACCACAACGAGCCTTTCAGGTACAACAATGAAGAAGCCAGACAGTGCTGATGGCTCATCAACAAAGACAATGGACCGCAGAAGAGCTTAGCCTTCCAGTGATTGTTTCAGCCAGCCTATGAGTCATGGCTACTATGACTCAGCAGGACATGCTAGGACATGTGACCAGACCACATGACAATGAACTTCATTTTGGTACCTGTATTTTTCCACAAACTGGACTGGGAACTGAGTTTGGAACAAATGGTTCCTGCCATATGGAAAAGCTACATAAGATGGGGTGTGACATCATCTCTTGGCCTCATTCCCTGCACAAGAGAACTGCTGGAAGCACCTGAGGAACAAAGACTGAAGTGGGAGAAGTGCTGGTCCCAGTGTAAAGGGATTTCTACCTTGTGTATGGAAACTTGGGGGACTGCTTGTAGCATCAGTCAGGGTGAGAAATTGCTAATTCAAATTCAATCCATCTAGTATGTTAGCCTTGGTTTGAGTTTTTGGTTATTTGCTAAGTAATCTGCTTTGATCTGTTTGCTAACACTTATCGCTGGGAAATTGGCTGTTGTCTCTATCTGTCCTTGAGTGGCTCAGGTAAAGCACTCAGGTAGCTTAGTTGGCTGCATGGCGCCACCTGCTGTCGTGTTGGGTGATAACAGGGCCTGGAGAGGCTGGCTGAATCTCCAGCAAAGCAGTGAGAGAAGGGCCAGCCCAGCTTGAGGGTTAGAGGACACAGCGGTTCCCAGAAGCCCCCCAGACTGCACCCCGGGGTGACAACCCATCACACCCTACATTACACAAGTCTCAGCAGGTTTGTCACATCCTGTCCTCCCTTTCTCCACCCAGGATATTTCCTGCCTCCCACCACCTCTAGCAGCTCCCACCAGTGGTGAGCTCCAGCCGGGTGGCATGAACCGGTTGTTAATTTAGAAGTTTTAGAACCGGTTGTTCCAGGACAACCGGTTCTAAAAAAGCTTTTAAATTTAACAAAGGCTCGGGCAGCTGTCCACCCGGCCCCCGGCCCCAGCTCACCTCCCCCACTCCTCTGAACGCTCCGCCCTCCTTTTCCTCCCCCTCCCCTGCTTCCCACGAATCAAATGTTAGCGCGAAGCCTGAAACAAGAAGCAGGCAGGTAAGACAGGCCGGGGGGGGGCGACCGTGTGCACGGCCCAGGCCGGCTCCACCTGAGCGGCTCCCCGTTGCCCCGGCAGAGTGCCCCAGCCGGGTCCCAGCCAAGCACCCCTGGCTCTGGCTGGTCCCGGCTGAGCGGCCCAATCCGCCCAGCATGGGCCCTGCAGCACTGGTCCCGCTGAGCGGCCCAGCCCGGATCGGGAGTCGGGTCCTGTGGCGCCAGTCGCGTCCCGCAGAGCTGGCAGTGGCTCCATCCCGGATCGGGAGTCGGATCCTGTGGCACCAGTCGCGGTCCTGGCCCCAGGCAGTGTGGTAAGGGGGCAGGAGGGGGTGTTCGTGGGTTGTGGGGGCTGAATAGGGTCGGGCGCCAGAGGGCAGGGTACAAGGGGTTGAATGGGGTCCCGGGGCAGTCAGGAAGGAGCAGGGGTTGATGAGGTGCTGGGGGCAGTCAGGACAGAGAGAAGGGGTGGTTGGATGGGGCAGGGGTTCCAGGGGCATCAAGAATGAGAGGAAGGGTTTGATGGGGCGGCAGGGGCAGTCAGGGGACAGGGAAGGAGGGGATGGGTCAGGGGTCCCTGGGGGTGTCAAGGAACACAGGGGTTGGATGTGGCATGACCCTCGTGAGGTGAGTACAAGGGAACCTGTTGTTAATATTTTGGCAGCTCATCACTGGCTCCCACCCTCCTGTACATTTACTGCTCCTCTCCTCCAAGCAGAACCCACCACCAGCTCCCTGAGAATCCCTTACCTGAGCCAGCTCCATTGAAGCCATTTCCTTCCCCGTGGGAGGACGGGATGATTTGGGGCGAAACGTGGATGTTGTTATTCTGTAGCCTGCCAGGCAAGAAGGGCAATGTGAGAGAATTCAGACAGGGTTTCTGTCCTTTCCACATGTCGATTCCCCAGGTTTTCCCTGCTAATGGACATTCTAGGTTCTGCCACACTGTGAAGCACAGAGTGACCTTATCCCAGTACAGGCCTAGCCCTCCCACCAGGGTGTAACCCTCTGAGACAGGGTGACACTCTCCCAGGAGCAGAGTCTTTCTCTTACACTTATCAAGTTTGCGAGCAATACCAAGCTGGGAGGGGTTGCAAGTGCTTTGGAGGATTGAACTGAAATTCAAAATCATCTGGACAAACGGGAGAAATGGTCTGAAGTAAATAGGATGAAATTCAATAAGGACAAATGCATAGTACACCGCTTAGGAAGGATCAATCAGTGGCACACATACAAAATGGGAAATAACTGCCTAGGAAGGAGCGCTGTGGAAAGGGATCTGGGGGTCCTAGTGGATCACAAGCTAAATAGGAGTCAACAGTGTTGCAAAAAAGCAAGTATCATTCTGGGATGTATTAGCAGGAGTATTGTAAGCAAGACACGAGAAGAAATTCTTCCGCTCTACTCCGCACTGATTAGGCCTCAACTGGAGTAGTGTGTCCAGTTCTGGGGGCCACATTTCAAGAAAGATGTGGACAAATTAGAGACAGTCCAGAGAAGAGCAACAAAAATTATTAAAGATCTAGAAAACATGACCTATGAGGGAAGATTGAAAAAAACTGGGGAAGACTCAGAGGGGACATGATCACAGTTTTCAAGTACATAAAAGGTTGTGTGATAGACCCAGGCCAGGTGGGTACAGCAGAATAGCCCTATTAGCATCCAGGAAGTGGGCGGGCGAAGCCCGCCCACTGCTAAAGGACCTCCCCCCAGCCTAAGGGGAGGATCCACAGGTCCGGGACACTAACTAATTGCGTGGGACAACCAATGAAAAAAAACAGGAGCGGGAGTGAGGTCATAGGGCTAAACGAAGGGAACCAGATGGGGACACCGAGCAGAGAACCCTGGACAACGCCCACTGCTCCTCGGCGCCAAGGGAGCCAGTGGACGCCGCCAGAGGAACTCCGCCCGGATGCGTGAACGGACGGAGGAGCGGAAATAGGCCCCACAGTCGCAGGAAATCTCGCCGCCAACCTCCTCTCCCTGGTTTTATAGATGGCCAGTTTGGCCAGGGCCAAGAGGAGGTTGACAAGGAGATCCCGCGACTTCGTGGGGCCACGAATGGGGAGTGCATAGATAAACAGGTGAGGAGAAAAGTGCAACCAAAAACGCAATAGGAGATCCAAGAGGAGCCGGAACAGGGGCTGCAACCTGGCACACTCTAAATAAACATGTGCCAGGGTCTCCTTCACGCCGCAAAAGGGGCAGGTGTTGGGGACAGGGATAAACCGCGCCAAGTACACGCCCGTGCTCACGGCCCCGTGAAGGAGCCGCCAACTGACATCCCCGGCAGGCCTCGGGACTAGGGCAGAATACAGGCTGGCCCACCGGGGCTCCTCACCCTCGAGAGGTGGCATGAGGTCCCGACATTTCGTATCGGGGCGGGATGCGACGGTGAGGTAGTGAAGCGTGTGGAGCACGAGCGTGTACAGATGTTTTCGTGGTGCGGTCTGGAACAGAACCGGCTGCAGATCGGGCAGCTGGCTCGCTGTGAAAGGGCGAGGGGGGTGATTGGGTCCACGGGGCAGGGGCCCGATAAAAAGGTCCACAGGGCCCGGGGTGGAAGGTGGGCGGGGCATGCCCTCTCGCAGGACCCGGTCGAGGTAAACTCGAGCAGCGGGCAGTAAAGCGGCCTTCACCTCCTGAAGTACGCGCCGGGGGGTACGAGGGCTGGAGAGCCCCATGCGCTGAGCGAGCGTCAGGGGATCCAGCCAGTCTCCCCGGTCGTAGTCCAGGAGGTCTCCGACCCTGGTGACTCCTGCCAAGACCAGCCTCTGGCGCACCGCGGGGGACTCCGCCACCTGCACACGGAGCTGGGGGTTGTGTAGCAGGGGCTCCGCGAGGAGATCGACCCCCACGGTGGCCGCCACGGACCTGGTCGTTGAAAAGAGCTTCCAGGTCCGGAGGAGGTCTTGGTAGAAGACCGGCAGCCCGGAGAGGTCTCGCGGAAGGCCCTCGGATCGAGATAAAGGAGCTGCCGGTCGATCGGAGCCCTCGGAAGCGGCGGAGGAAGGCGTGGCGCCAATATGCTCCACGCTGGACTACCCACACCATACAGGAGTCTCTGCAGGGCCTGGAGGCGGAAGACGCGACCTGAGTGCGCAGGCACTTCAGGCCCTGCCCCTCCTCCAGGGGCAGATGAAGGACCCTGCAGAGACCCAGTGCGTTCCTGGCCAGAAGAACTCCAGAACCGCCGTCCGGAGGTTGGCCAGGAAATCCGGGCCGGGACCAGGTGTTGAGCCGGTACCAGAGCATGGACAGGACTAATTGATTCAGCACCAGCGCCTCCCCGGAGAGAGGCACCGGAGTAGTCCTGTCCATTTCCGAGCCGCGCCTCACCCCGCCTCTAAACCATGCCAGTTCTCCGGCGGAGACGGATGCGTGGCAGAAAGGTAAACGCCAAGATAGAGCAGCGGACCCGCGCCCACCGGATGGCCTGAAGCGCTGGTGGGAGGGAGCTCGCCTGCCACCCGTCCCCGACCACCAGGCCAGAGCTCTTGACCCAGCTGACCCGGGCGGAGGAGGCCGCCGAATAAATGGCCTGGCAAGCCTCCACCCGCGCTAAGCTGCCCGGTCCTGGACCACGAGGAGCACATCGCCGGGCGCACGCCGACAGGACCAGCCGCAGCCCGGCCCCGGAGCACCAACCCCGCCAGCCTCCGACGGAGGAGACAGAGGAAGGGCTCGATCGCCAGAGCGCACAGCTGACCCGAGAGGGGACACCCTGCCGCACTCCTCGCCCGGCTGACCGGCTCGGTCAGGGTCCAGTTGAGCCTGACCAGACACTCCGCGAAGCGCACAGCACCTGGAGAAAACCCACAAACTGGGGTCCGCAACGCTTGCAGAGTGCCCAAGAGATACCCGTGGTCCACCCTGTCGAACGCCTTCTCCTGATCCAGGGACAAGAGGGCGAACGACAGACCATCCCTACACCCTAATTCCAGAAGGTCCCGGACCAGATACAAGTTATCAAAAATTGTGCGGCCCGGACGGTGTAGGTCTGGTCCGGTGGACCACGCCTGCCAGCACGGACCCTAGCCGCATCGAGATGGCCTTCGCAACGATTTTGTAGTCCGTGCTGAGGAGCGAGATGGGACGCCAGTTCCAGAATCGCGGAGGTCCCCTCTTCGGCAATAAGGCAGCACGGCTCGCCTGCACGAGAGGAGGACCCCGCCCGCAAAGACTCGGCCCAGACAGTGACTCAGGTCTGGGCCGAGGACGCCCCAGAACACGCGGTAGAACTCCACGGTCAGCCCGCCCATGCCCGGAGATTTATTGGTGGGCATGCGACGGAGGGCTTCTGAGAACTCGGCCAGAGTGAGAGGCAGCTCTAGCCGGTCCAGGTTGCCCGCGCTGACCGCCGGGAGTCCGTCCCAGAGCACTTTGCAAGCGGCAGGATCGGTCGGATCCGGGAGAAAAGAGCCGAGAAGGCCCTGGCCCTCCCGCATATCTCCACCGGATCCGTGAGGGGGTGCCATCCCCGCCAGGAGGCAGGTGACGTGCTTTTTGGCCCTCCTTTCTCCAGGGCGAAGAAGCGGGAGCCTCGATCCATCTCCGAAGGAGGTGGATGCGGGATCGAACAAAGGCACCCCAGGCTCGATGATCCTCGAGGCCCGGAGCTCCTCCTGCTTCTCCCGGCATGCCTCGCAGAGGATGGATCTCGGGCTGGCGGCCAGACGCCTCCAGCTCTAAGACCTCCCGCCCAACTGCCCTATCGCCGCATCCTCCGCCGGCTGGCGCCCGGTGTAGTCGCGCAGAAGAGCCGGGCGCGCACCTTCCCAGGTCCCACCATCGCCGCGCCGAGGAAAGGCGTGCCTCTGCCCTCGCCAGGCGAGCCAGAACTCCCGGAAGGACGCCACGGCCCACGTCCTCCAGCAAACTATTAAAGTGCCAATAGGCCGCCCCGGCCTCTCCGCGCAGAGGCCGCCACGGTGGCAAGGTGTTGATCCGAAAAGGGGCCGCCGGACGCTGGAGGAGAGGGCTCGTGAAAGGTGGAAACGTGACAGGTAAATGCGGTCCAACCGGGAGTGGCGCGATCGATGGGCCTCCACCCGACGAAGGTGAACGCCGAGACGCCGTCCGGTGGTGGTCGCGCCAGACGCCCACCAGGAAGTGTCGCTCGACGATCTCCTGGAGGACGCCCGCGCGGCCGGCACTGCTCGGTCCCCGAGCGTCCTGCCTCGAGGGTGGTGTTAAAGTCCCCGCCCAGGACCAGGCACTCATGAGGATCTAGGGAGCCGAGGAAGGCGGATGCCTGCTGGTAAAAACGCAACCTCTCCGGGCCCAATGTCGGGGCGTAGACATTGACGAGATTAACCACAAGCCCCTCCATGCGGACCCGGAGGTGCAGCAGGCGGCCCGGCACAGCCTCGGCGACCCCCAGCACCTCGGGCCGTAGGTCGGGGGAGAACAGGGTCGCCACTCCTGCCGAGCGAACCGAGAGGTGGCTAAAGTAGATCGTGTCCCCCCACTCCAGCTGCCAGCTAGCTTCAGCGGCCGGATCCGTATGGGTCTCCTGCAGGAAAACCACAGAGTACCCCCATCCCGAAGGAAGGAGAGCACCTGGCTCCTGCGGAGACCCATCCTACAGCCCCGGGCGTTCAAAGTGGCAAAGACGATCGGCGCCATGAGGAGTGTTGGGGGATCTCGCCGCAGCCTCTGTCGGGCGCGCAGCAATCCATGACCAAACCCGTAGGTGAGCAGAGAGTCACGGAAAAAGCAGACCCGCCGGTAGGCGGCGGCCTGCTTCCCGGTCCCCTTACCCTCCCCATGAGGCCCTTGCGGCCGGAGGATCAGGTGGAAATCCCCCCACCGCTGGAGCACAAGATGGACTTTGTTGCGGGAGCCACGGATGTCCTCAAGGAACTCCCGCAGCTCCTCCCTCAGCGCATGGGGGGGTGGGGTAACGGATCGACGACCGTCCCCCAGCGGGGCCCCCGTCACAGCCCCGTGGCCCACCGAGGCAGGCAGGCAGGGGGCAGACCCTCGACGTGGCGTCTGATGGGCCGACGCCCCGCGGCCCGCCCCGCTCCCTGGTTCAACAGGGGGCGGTGGAAGGAGAACAGCAGCCCCTGATGGGTCAGGGCAGGGAAAAACAACTAAGGTCGTGCCCTGGGGAGTATCCCCAGGGGCGGCAATGGCATCACGGGAGGTGGAGGGGACAAGGGTGGGGCCAGGGGTCGGGTGGCCCACACCCAAGAGGGACACCCCCTGGGAATCGGGTCTGGGTAGCGGGGCACCGGCCGTCGCCTCAGTGGGCACGGCGGCCGTCAGTGAGGTGCCACCTGCAGATGGGCTGATGGAAGACCCCAGGGGACCCTCAGAGGTGGGAGCAGAAGCATCAGTCAGGGGTAGGGAACCCGGGGACAGGGGGACCGAGGTGAGGTCGCTCAGATCGAGGCCCGCTAGCAAAGGGTCGTCCTCCCCCTGCGCAACTGGGGTCAGACCCAGGGCCTCGATCTCCTCATAGATGGAGGGGAGATCGCCGTCCGCCACCCCGGGGCCCTCCCCGCCAACACCCGAAGCGACGCCCACCGCAGCACTCGCGGGGGCTGCGGATGGCAAGGGGCAAGAGGGCTCCTCGGTGGCTTCTTGGAAGGGATCCCGAGGAGGGGCAGCGCCACCATCCGGTGCTGCCACGCCGTGCCCAGCCAGCACCACAAAACGGGCGTCGCCAGGGGCAAGGCGGAAGGCTCGTCATCAGAGACCCCTTCCTGCTCTTCCGGGGTCTCCAACCGAAAGATGTAATGGGGCCTGAGCCTTCCGCTTGCCCCGCTTCCCCTGCACTAAGGACCAGCCCTCCATGGCCTCATCCGGGGGCTGGCTAACAGGGGTCGGGTCTGGGGGCAAGGGCGATGGCTCAGAGACTCGGGGAAGCAATGGAGGGGCAACAGGAACAAGGGAGGTGTCTCCCTGGGGCGGGCCCTCTCCCAAGCCAGCGCAATTCTGCCACACCCTCCTCCACCGCAGCGGAACGAGAAGGAGGAGGGGCAGCTTCAGGTGCCGCTTCAGGTGCCGGGCAGCCAGGGGCACTGGCGGTGATAGGGCCGGTGCTTTGCTGGGGCTCGGGGGTCTCGGACGCTCCTCCGTGCCGGGCCAAGGGGCAGTCCCTCCGGACGTGCCCCAGCACCCAGCAGAGGGAGCACCGGGCCTCCCCCATTGCATCATGCACCCGGGCGCGGGCTCCCTGGTCGGGGACCACAAAGGACCTCGAGCGCTCTCCGTCACGCGCCGCGGCGCAGTTGAAGCTGCACTTGCCGGCGGAACGAGAGGACGGACGGAGGCGGGGTCCTTGCAGCCCAACGGAGAGGGCTGATGACGGAGATAGGGCGCCCCAGGGCAGAAAGGGCGGGCAGCAGGGCGGCATTGGGCAGGAAGGGAGGACGGAAGTCAGGATCTGCGGACTCCCAGGTCTTCCAATGGCTCAAGGGGCACGAACACGCCCCCCACCGCCAGACCCGTCTCTACCGCCTCCTGGGCGGCGGCCTCCGACGCCAGGAAGAAGACTACCTTCCCGTACATCTTGGAGGCCGCCACGATGGCTGTGGGCCCTCGCCAACGCCCGCACGTAGGTCTCCACGTGGGGCGAGGCGGGCACCAGGAGGCAACGGACGCCGTGCTTCCGGGTCAAGGTGGGGAAGGGGCCCCGGCCGCTATAGATGGAAGCGGAAGCGGCGGTTGGAGGAGCAGCGGCAGGCGGGGGGGCTGCCGCCACCTGGGCATACGCCCTGGGGGCCGGGGGAGGGACACCCGCGGAGCTGGTGGAGGGAACAGCAGGGAGGATGCCGCGGCGGTAGTGGGGCCGTGGCAGCGGGGTAGTCCTGCCATGGAGGGCTTGGTCTTTTAGCGGGGCCCTTACCCTTCTTCCCACCCGACCTTTCCCACCGGCTGGGGGGGCTCCCCCCGAAACGGAAGGGGCGAAGGACGTTGCAGCAGCGGACGCTTCCCCGGTACTCGCCGTTGCCAGTGCCCCAGCGGGGGCAGTGGCAGTAGACCGGCAGCGGCAGTCGAGGTAGAGGCTCGGGGAACGGACATGGGGGTTTCCGGAGGAGGGGTGGTGGGAGCAGCGCGAGGGGTCTCCCCCACCGTGTCCCCCGCCATAACGAGAGCGGGGAGGGGGACAACCAGCGAGGGGAGGGGAGGGAAAGGAGGCGACCACCCCTCCCCGCTAGGCTGCAGGCAGGGGAGGAGGGTGCCAGAAAGGGAAGGCTAAAGGACCGAGGGGAGCAAGCAAGGACCCAGGGGCGGGAGGGTGGCAGGCCACCGACCCAGAGGGGAATTCCGGCCCTCTAGTTACACTAGGGGATCAGGGGCTAACAGCATAGGGGTGCAGTGAACAAGGGCAAACTCAAATGGGGGAGGCACAAGCGCATGGGAGGGGCATGGGCGCACGAGGAGAGGGCCAATCAGGGCTGGGGGATCACAGGGCTGGGGGGGGACAGTCGAGCTAGGAACAGGGCAGAGGGACCACGGGGCTAGCTGCAGGGCTGGGGCAGGACAGTCAGGGCCACAGAGGAAATGGGTGGGGCAGACAAATGCGGCAAAGGAAAGGGGCCAGGCCAAGGGGGTGGGAGTGGGAGTGCGCCCACGGGCACTTGTGCAAAAAAGTCAATGGTGGCTGCTGCTGTTGCAGGCCCAAATGGTGGAAGTGGGCGTGGCAAGCCAGGTGAGCAGCTCAGTCCCAGAGGCAGGAGATCGAGGTAGATGGAAAACAGCCAGCGGGGGTGGTAGAGGGGCAACGATGGTGGGGGCGACGGGGGACACGGATGGACCAGGGGCAGGCTCCACGCCACACCCCCGGCGTCCCAACAGACACAGTCCAAACCCCCACCACAAGAGCACAGTCTGAAAAATACTCAGTCCTTTAGTGCCCCCTCCACAGCGGTCTGCAGAGTCTCCATGAGGTCCTCCAGCAGCAGGCAGCTCTCTCCTCCTCCTCCTCGGGGCTCCAGCAGCTCCCCAGCAAACACAGCAGCTCCAGCAGCTCCAGGCGGTGGTCTGGTGGCCAGGCAGGAGGGACCCCACTCAGAAGATGGTGGTGGTGGAGCCCTCAACAACAAGGGCTGGAGCTGGGGTCCCTCACTCCCCTCCTCTGGGGAGCAGGCCAGCAGCCCCCCCCCCCCAGGGGCTGTAGGTGGAGTAACAGCAGCAACTGGGTGGGGGGGGGAATCTACTAGCCAGCCAGCAAGCAGATAGCAGAGAAAGGGGGTGGGTGGTGGTGTCCAGCCCAGCCAGGGAAGCAGCCGGAGCAGTAGCAGCAGCAGTAGCAGCAGCGAGGGCCCAGCAGGAAGAGCAACAGCAGCCCTCTCCCTCCTACCCTCTACAGCAGAGTAGCAGAAGGAAGGTCTTCTGGCCACTGGAGAAAGAGTCTTCTGTTCCCTGACTGACCAGAGCAGGGGCTGCTCCAGGCTAATGAGAACACCTGACTAATTAACCTGTAAAGAGTCAGGTGAGGCCATTCAGTTAATGTGACCACCTGACTCTAATTAAGGCCCTGCTGATACTATAAAAGGGCTCACTCCAATCAGGCAGAGGAGAGCCGGGGAGCCAGAGGAGAGGAAGTGCGGCTTAAGGGCTGGTTACTGAAGACACCCTCAAACCATAGTTAAGGAGCCCTAAGGTAAGGGTGAAGAAGGGAGAAGCAGGAGAGCTGTCGGGAAGTGGCCCAGGGAAATGTAGCAACTCTGGCAGTGAAAGGTTGGCTGCCAACAACTGCTACCATTAGGGTCCCTGGGCTGGAACCCGGAGTAGAGGGCGGGCCCGGGTTCTCCCCAACCCACCACTACAGGAACAGCTCCTGGAAGGGGAGTCAGGTCCATGTCAGGACAGGAGGCTGAACAGAGACTGTGGGAGTTCTCTCACCAACCTCCTTGCAGCCTGTGATGAAAAGGGCTCAGTAGACTGTAACCCTGGCCCTAGAGAGAAGGGCTACGTGGAGGGTCACAGTGAGTCACTGAGGCAGCATGAAGCGCAGGATCCACCGGAGCAGGGTCAGAGCTCTGCCACAGTTGTTACAAACATGCCGGAGAAAAATTGTTCTTTTTAACCTCTGAGGATACGACAAGAAGCAACGGACTTAAATTGCAGCAAGGGCGGTTTAGGATGGAGATTAGGAAAACAACTTCCTAACTGTCAGAGTGGTTAAGCACGGGAATAAATTGTCTAGGGAGGTTGTGGAATCTCCATCACTGGGGATATTTAAGAGCAGGCTGGACAAACACCTGTCAGGGATTGTCTAGATAATACTGAGTCCTGCCTTAAGTGCAGAGGACTGGCCTAGATGACCTCTCGAGGTCCCTTCCAGTTCTATGATTCTAAGAACCAAAGGCCAGAGAAGAGCAGAATCCAAGGAGTCACTCTGGCGATTCTCCCTGTCACTGTCCCCAAGGCAGCTCTCTCAGGTTTACAAAGCTGTTTGATGCTCCAGCTTTTATCCAGTCTCTCCTGGGAGTGCTCCTTTCATGGGCTGGGCCTAGTTTTAGCCTTTGGGAAGCGTGACTCCAAAAAGGGCTCTGAGACTGGGCCTTCTTGCCTCAGCACATCTTGTTTCTTTCTGTGGCTCCCCAGTGAGTCCAAATGAGTAGATACTCCTGATTGTCCTGCTTTGAGCAGGGAGTTGGACTAGATACCTCCTGAGGTTCCTTCCAGCCCTGATATTCTATGATTCTATGACTGGCAGTAACCTGAACATTGCTGTGATTCGTGGGGCAAGGCAGTGGTTCTCAACTAGGGGTCCTGGGCCCCCTGGGGGCCACTAGCAGGTTTCAGGGCAGGGGCCAAGCAAGAGCAGCATTAGACTCACTGAGGCCCAGGGCAGAAAGCTCCAGTCCCAGCGCATGGGGCTGAAGTCCAGGGCCCTGAGCCCCACCACCCAGGGCTGAAGCCAAAGCCTGAGCAATGTAGATTTGTGGGGCCCCTGTGGCATGGTGCCCCGAGAGAGGAAGAAAGTGCCCTGAGGACGCAGCCAGAGGGTTGAGCCCTGACACACGACTGGCTCAGAGGGTCTCTGCAGTCAGGAAGGGCTCGCAGCAAGGGAAGCCTGGCAACTGATGGTTGGAGGGATGAAGAGGTTTGGGGTATGGTGGGGGAAGAAGCGTCTGGGACTGGATAACCTGGGGCTGGGCACTCGCCATAGGGGACACTGGCTCCTCCTGTGCCCTTTCCACACCCTCTTGCGAGTCGAGAATGACCACCCTGTCCCCACCTCCAGCGGCAGCCGTGTCTCAGGACTCTCCCCAGTTGCACCCACTAACTCTCCTCCCATTTGGGGTATAGCTCGGGGCAACAAATTCCCACCAAGATGAACCCAGCTGGCTGCTGCCAGTTCTGGTGCAACACGGGCCTCTGGGGGTGAAAGGCAGAACTGTAGCACTTCTCAGGCAGAACATATCTTCTTCAAGCCAAAAAAAAGAAATTCTGCGCTGGACGTGAATTCTTTGCATACGCGGTGCAGAATTCCCACATGAGTAACTCACACCTGGCACAAACACAGCCTGCTCACTCCCATCTCTTCTCCCTATGTGTCGAGTCCCAGAGCTGCTGCTGTCATTAATGCACACAGGCTTTCCCTCCCGTTAGTGCTGGCAAGACCCAATCCAGCAACAGGACTGAACCCTTATTTTCCTATCACATGGGACAGTCTCAGCTGAGGGGGAGGTGAGATGGGGAGGGGGTACAAAGGGGAAAGTTGTTGTACCCATGTTGGTCCCATGACAGCAAAGAGGTATTTATAATTGGTTCTAACACAATTACCTCACCCACCTTGTCTCTCCAAGAGATCTGAAAGTGGCAGGAGGAGACAAACAGGAAGACAGAGCTCAGGACTCTAAACCAAACATTTCAAACCCCTGGAAGAAACTACATTTCCCTTCTGCCCCTGGGTATGTTTGTATCCTCTATGAGGGACCACCCCATTCCCCTCACAGCAGCAACGGGAGACTGCAGCCAGCCCCAGATGGTCTTTCCCAATCCTGGGATGTTTGTTGTGACAAAGACTGTGTGTGGTGGGTGCACGGGCTGGGGACAGCCGGACTGATCTGCAGATTGGAAAGTCAGGGCAATTCTAGCACAGCTTGGAGGCTGTGGGCAGGGGGAGCTGCTCTGGAGCTGGGCCTCTGTCCTCTCTAGCTCGCATGGCAGATGGCTCTGGCAGCATCAAGTGGGTCCATCACTGCAGGGGAAGGTTGGGGTAGTGTCTGAGATCAGGGTGAGAATTGGAGGGGGGGTCTATGCCCAAGAATGGGGGATGGAATTCACCTCCCCACCCCTCTGCAGAGCTCAGCAACTAGGGATTTATCCAGTGAAGTGAATTTCACTCTGGGTGACTTTGAGTCAGCCACTGAAAGATCCTTGTGCCTTCGGTTCCTCACTGGCCACAGGAGTTTACTAGTTCTCCATCCCCAGACTGCCGGGGGCAGCCAGGGATAATTAGTGGGTTATGGGAATTAGAAGATGAAAATTCACTAAGAACAATGATATTTGTGTGTTTATTATTAAATCCCCAAACGCCCACCAATCCCCGTCCTCCTTCCGATGAGCTATAAATATCTAAGGGAGTCATCTACTGATCCTGCAGTCAGTTCCTGCCCTTCCCCACTTTCTAAAACAGCACTTTTAAGAACAGGGCAGGGAAACATGTAAATACTTTGAACCAAATTCCAGAAGCTGCTGAGCATGGAGAAGTTAAAATGCAACCAAGGTTCCGTCTCTCCAAGGACCTGGCCCCTAGTGCAAAATAACAAACACTCCCCAAAAATTTGAAATGGCCACTTCATAGCTGATAAAATGTTATTAATCTGTTCACTTCTGGGAATTACCACTAAGAGAAACAACCCAGTGACAGTGATATCCTTAGGAAAAGATCTCATGTGTCTTTGGATCATACCGATTTGTAATCTGGAACGATATACACTAAAATGCCTAATTCGTAGCCCTACGGCAATTGCCTGGTGTCACTACAGGGCAGAATTAAGGTTGGTGCCTTAGTTGTGAATTCCCATCCCCAGCATATTGCAATTGCTGTTAAGTGGGTTTGACAAAATTCATTGTGTCTATTTCTTTCTTTTAATTTCAACAGATAGAGATATTTATTTTTAAGCCCTTTTTTCAATGTTTACAATTTCAGTGTTCAGAGCTGTGGGAAGTTATGGGGGTCATCAGACAATTATTTAATAACAGTAACTGTTGAGAGTCCAAAAGCCAAATCATATAACTGTTCAAAGAGAAATTGTCTGTCACACCTAAAATATACAGTGTAAATATCCTTAAATCAAACTCCACTTTCTCTAGAAGCATTTCTGTATATTACCTATATAAATATTTTTTCATTTGTGTGTGTACAGTGAAATTAACATTTACTGCAATTTATTCATAAAAATCCAATCCTTTCAAGCATAATTTTAAGTAATGAAGTACTTGAATTCTTTCGCCTAGACTGGAATGTTTCACTTCAGGATAATTACACCCTCTCTGTGATGTATTTCACTCTCAGTACTGTAACCCCCTTGTGATGTAGCTCCTGTCTAGGAGCTCTGCTGAAGCCAGTGGCATTATGATCAGGTGACACACTGACACAAGAGCAGAGACACATGGGGGAGGGTGGAGGATGAGGCAACATGGAGGCTACCAGAGTTGAACGTGGCCGTTAGCGCAACGCTCTCTCAGCCTCTCCTCTCCCATCTCCCAGAGTCAGTAATTCTGAGAAATCGTTCCCTGAAATCTAAATAGCCCCAGTATGAGAGACAGTGATTAACGCAGGTACCTTAGGGGCTGCAGCGCCAGCCCCCTGCCTGGATGAGGAGGGTGAAGAATTGCAGTAGAAATGGGTTAGGCTGGGAGAGGGCACAGCTGATATGGGACTGGGAGCTGAGTTGACCAAGAGGCCAGAACTCATGGGGGGTTTGGGAGAAGAAGTCAACAGGACTGGGTAGAGGCACTTCAGTGTATTTTCCCCATTAACCATTCTGCCATGTATTTAATTTAGAAACTTTTCATTCCCATCTAAACACCTTGGAGCTAAGCTGGGTTGATACATTTCCACTTACAGTGGTACAGTTGTAATTAGGTGCTTAATCAGATGCTCATGCAGCACAAAGCAGTCAATAATGGGTGTGCTTGCATTCATTAACTTGACTGTGTGCTGTGCATCGCTTTGAAAAAAAGATGCTGTGAGGGAGTGTCAACATATTAGGCAGTAAGAAATGGTAAGTAGGTGTCAGTTCATTTCTCATGAGTTTCTCTCCTAATTTTAATGTCAGTTTTGAATCAGTATTAATACCATGTTGTTTTAACAGCAGTAGGGTCCATTTGTATAATTGTTTGCAAGATTTCATTGGATATTGTGACCCAGCTGTCTTCACCTTTTATGTTCAGATTCCTAAATACACCCCAGCGCACCTCTCCTGACAGACTGCAGGCCCTGGCCGGTGACATGTTCCTTAGAGAGCAAACACCTGACGATCCCTTTCGCCCTCAAACGTGCATCTGGCCCTTTGACGTTGCTTTATCCGCCCCACCAGAAAACGCTGTAGGGAACCCGGTCATTACAGCCGACCATCACTAGGTACCGTTCTACCAGCTCTGGGCCAACATTCAAATGGTTCTGTTTGTTTATCTTTCATTCAGCTTTGCAATTCTTAGATCCCATTTAAAAACTGGAAGTGAAATAACTGAAGCAAGTTACAAAGAGAACGGCACCTGGCATAGGTGGGGGTAAAACAATAACTGGAAAGAACTGACTATGCAAAAAGGAACATCGCAAACTATCAGAGCCCCAGACCCCCGTCCAACTGAACCCACCCCAGCCAGGCATATCAAGCTGGGTCCCTGAAAAATCGCCCAGCCCGTCTGGCAGTGAACGCTGCGTGTTCCAGGCAGAGCTACGGTGTGTGCGTCTGCTCTGCTGACATGCTGCTTTGGTACGGAACGTGCCACGGCCACAGGGAGCAGAGACATGGACTCCTACAAAACACAATCCCAGATACACCTCCAATGCCGCATCCCTCCAACTCCCCCCACTGTCTGCCATCCCCACCCCCCCCACCCCAAGGCCCATCTCAGCCAACAGCAAACAGTTACTCCCACCCATCAGCACTATAAATAAATAAAACATGGTATTACAAAAGGTAGATTGTGCAGAGAAACCTGATCTGGACGTCAGTGAGGCTTTTGATACAGTTCCACATGGGAAACTATTCATTAAATTGGAGACGATGGGGATTAATATGAGAACTGAAAGGTCAAGAAAGAATTGGTTAAAGGGCAGTCTACAAGGGGCTCATATTGAACGGTGAGTTGTCAGGCTGGAGGGAGTTACTAGTGCAGTTCCTCGGATCAGTCTTGGGACCAATCTTACTCAACACTTTTATTAGTGATCTTGGCACAAGAAGTGGGAGTGGGACACAGAGCCGGGAGGATTGCCAATATGGAGGAGGACAGGAAAATCATACAAGAAAATCAGCATGTCCTTGAAAGCTGGAGTAATAGAAATGGGATGAAAATCAATAGTGCACAAATTCTAGTTGTTAGTCTCCAAATGCATAATTTTGCAATAAGCTGGGGATTTATCAATTGGAAGTGACAGAGGAGGAGAAAGACCTGGGTGTATTGGTTGATCACAGGATAATTATGAGCTGCCAATGTGATGCAGCCGTGAAATAGGTTAATGCAGTCCTAGGATACATCAGGTGAGGTATTTCCAGCAGACACATGAAAGGGTTAGTGCTGTTATACAAGGCACCGATGAGACCTCATCTGAAATACACCTCTACCTTCTGCCCTTAAAGTCTGTGAGTCTATAAGCTGTGCCTTGCGTTGCACAGACACTGATGGAGATCAGGGCCCCATCGTGCAGCACATGGCAGAGAACCTGACTGAGATCAGCAGCCCCATTCTGCTGGGCACGGCACAGACAGAGCGGGACAGTCCTTGCCCCAAAGAGATCACGATCCAAGTAGACAACAGGGAGGAGGAAAACAGAGAGGGGCTGTGACTTCCCCAGGTCACCAAGCAGGTCAGGGACAGAGCCAGGAACAGACCCCGGTAATGCCAGAGCCCCGTCACCCGCAGCTTGGAAAGGTCCCCAGACCCCATTGTATTAGGCTTCAGGAAGAGGTGGTTTGTCCATGGATGCACAGGCTGTCTTGGCAGGGCAGCTCAGCGGCAGTCCCTGCGCACAGCTGGGGGGTGTCCCCTGGGTCAGGAGAAGTCAGTGTCCAGCCCTGTGGGGCTGTGCTCCTGGCTCATACCTCCAGTACTCACTGCTGCCCCTCCCTTACCAGCTGCACTGTTCAGCCAGCCCCAGGACTCAGGGAGGTCACTGCCCCCCATCCTCTGCAAGCTTTCAAACAGGGACATGGTGCACTAGTGCCAATCAGAGTGCACTAGTGTAAATTCTGTCTGTACTAAGGGTTTGCACAAGTGCCTAAAACACCAGGGTGGCAGAGACCTTCAGTGCTCAAAACAGCAGTACGGTGGCACTAGAACTGGGATCTATTTCTAGCTCGGTCACAGACAGCCTGGGTGACCTTGGACACGTCAATGTTTCTCCTCCCAACTTTAGTCTCTTTACCCAGCTACCACTCACTGGGGTCTCCTCTCTCTCCAGAGCTGCTCACCACTACAATCTGTGTGGGTGTCCCCAGAGCTAAGGCAGGTCAGCTCTGGAATAGTCTTACAAGGGGAGCTGGGGAGTCTCTGTCCCTGGAAGTTTTTAAGAACAAGGAGGACAAAGCTCTGTCAGAGATAATCTACATATACTTGGTCCTGCCTCGGCAGAGAGAGCTGGACTTGATGACATCTTGAGGTCCTATCTAGCCCTACATGTCTAGGATGCTATGCAATATATACGTATAAAACAACATACAGAATAAAACGACAACATGATGTCAGGCCATTCAAAAACAACAACAATAAAACAAAACCTACATTGCACAGCATAAAATGACACAATACTAAGGAGAAGAAAGCAACACAATGCAAACTAACACACCTTAGGACAAAAGTACACAATGCAAAATAGGTCAACTCAAATCAACACAACACAGACACCAAACACGCTGAGGCAAAACAATGCACCATAAAACTATGCAACACAACATGGGGCAATCACAGTTCCAAATGGCACCATGCAAAACAGCTCAGCGTAGAACAGGACACAGCACAAAAGAGAATTATTTCAGTGTAGGCCTGGAAGGGATCTTGAGAGCGTCTACTCCAGCCCCTGTGCTGAGGCAGAACCAAGTGTTAGGCTATAGATATTCAGGCCTGTCTGCAAAGGCCTGTACTTTAATAATGTAGGTGTATTCTTATCACTTAGCTAGTTATAGAGGTATATAAGAAGGAATCAAAGATCACTGTCTGTGGAATGGCCTTCTCTTACTGCGACAGGCTAAGGCCTTCAGCCAAGATGTAGTTAGGCAGCCATACGCTGGGAAGTGTCTGGTCACATCCTCACATTCCAAACTAGTCACATTGAAATAAGGTGCTATTGGGCTGTTAGGAATACAATCCTGCCCTGATATTCCTGTCACCTCCAGAGAAAGAGAAGAGCCTAGAAGATGTAAAAGGAAACCTGGTCTGATAGCGTCCTGTCTGGCAAGAACTCACTTATCAATAGACACAGCTGGAAAACCCTTATCTCTGCATAAATGTAGTTGTGAAATCCTCACTTCTGTATTGTTCTGTGTGTTTATTTGCATGGTCTCTGTCTGGTTCTGTGATTGTTTCTGTCTGCTGTACAATTAATTTTGTTGGGTGTAAACCAATGAAGGTGGTGGAATATAATTGGTTAAATAACCATGTTACAATATGTTAGGATTGGATAGTTAAATTTCAGTAAAATGATTGGTTAAGGAATAGCTAAGCAAAACTCAGGTTTTACTATATAGTCTGCAGTCAATCAGGAAGTAAAGGGGGGGGGGGAAATGGGAACAGGGACTGGGGGAATTGGGATCATGTTTTGCTAAAGGGGGAAATGGGAACAGGGGATGGGAACAAGGACAGGGACACAGGCAAGGCTCTGTGGTGTCAGAGCTGGGAAGGGGGACAGTAAGGAAGGAAACTGGAATCATTGCTTGCTGGAAGTTCACCCCAATAAACATCGAATTGTTTGCGCCTTTGGACTTGGGGTACTGCTGCTCTCTGTTCATGCGAGAAGGACCAGGGAAGTGAGAGGGTGAAGGACTAAGCCCCCTAACACCAAGTATCCCTAGACATTCCCAGACTGGTGTATCTCTAACCTGGCCTTAAAAACCTACAATGAAGGCAATTCCACAGCCTCCCTTGGAAGCCAATGCAAGGCAAACACAGACCAAAACAACGCTGCACACACACACGCTGGGCCTGGGGTTAAGGGGAGAGGCAAGAACTGAAACAATCTGGGTTCAGTTCCCAGTTTTGCCCCAAATTCTCCATGAAAACTTGAGCAAATTACTTCAGCTCTCTGAGCTTCAGTTTCCCCATCTGTAAAATGGAGAGTCGCCTCCCACCATTGGCCTATTTAGCATTTGAGCTTTTTGTGGCAAGGACTCTCTGTCCCTGCGGGCATGTCCACACTGCAGTCAGACACCAGCGGCTGGTCTGTGCCCGCTGACTTGGGCTCACACGGCTCAGGATGGGGGGCTGTTTAATTGAGGTGTCTATGGTCCAGCTGGGGCTGCAGCCCAAGGTCTGGCACCCTCCCACCTCGCAGGGTCCTACAGCCTGGCCCCAGCCCGAGCCCAGACACCTACACTGCAATTAAACAGCCCCTTCGCCTGAGCCCGTGAGCCTGAGTCACCTGGCATGGACCAGCTGGGGGTTTTAATGGCAGGTAGAGATACCCTTGGTGTCTGTGCAGCACCTGTCACAATGGGGACCCTGATCTTGGTCAGTGTCTATGCAAAGCCCTGCAGAACAGGGGCCTGACCTCAGTTGGGGACTCTGCAACTCCCAGCATTGCAGGATCTCTGATTTTGTTTAGGGCCCCTGCAGCATTTGGCAAACTGTGGGGACAGGATCCCTGTCAGGGTCTGTGCAGTGCCCAGTACAGTGGTGCGACGTGATCTGGGTCGGGGTCAGTGCAGTGCCAGTCCCAACGGGGACACAGATCTCAGTCGAGGTCTCTGAAGTGCCCAGCACAACGGAGGCAGCGCTTTGGGTCGCAGTCGTTCGCTGCCTGTGACAAGGGGGGCCGTGATCTCGGTCCAGGTCTCAGTTTTACCTGGCACAACAGTGGGGTCTGATCTCACCTGGGGTCTCTTCAGTGCCTGGCAGAACAGGGCCCAGATCTCAGTTGGGGTCTCTGCAGCACCTGGCAGAACAGGGACACGCTCAGTACGATAAAAGCCTTGATCTCAGTCACACATCTGGGGAGAAAAGCGGGAAGATTTTTGAGCATTAGATATCAGTATTTCAGAACTGAGGAGAAAATGGGGCATAAACTAAATATTTGCCAATATAAGAGAGAAGCACCAACCTCTGGGAGAGTTTGTGTCACCATTTAACAGTTCAAGAGAAAAGATGGGAAATTGGAGGGGATTATACAAGGTTATTCAATCAACAACAGAATGGGAGGGATTCTTCTCGTCTCACACTCACATGGCCGGCAGGGAGCCCTGGGTGATGTCTTTTCACAGGGGCTGGAGCCAGAAAGTCACTATCAGTGGGAGGGCTGGCAGTGGGGTCTGGGAATGTGACTAGCAAGCGGGGGCTGCTGGGTTGGGCAGGGTGGGGAGGAAGTAGCTGGGAGGGGAAACCTGGGGCTGGGCCGTCTCCATGGGGGACACTTGCTCCTCCCTCCCCTCCCTGGCCCTTCCCAGGCCCCGTTGCCAGCAGAGAGTGGCCCCCCCCAGCCCAGCCCAGAGGTGTCCCTGTCTCAGGGCCCCCCCAGCCTCTGCCCATTCACCCTCTGCCCAGCAAAGGAATCCCTCGGGGGAACCATTTCCCACCCGCACAAGGACAAATCCCTGCAGGTGGAAATGGGAAACCCCAAACCTGAGACCTGAACTGGCCACTGGCGAAGGAGAGAAAATGGGGCACAATCGGGGGCAGGGACCTTCTCAGGGGGTGGGGGAGGGGGGTCACCCTGGGCGCTGCTCGGGGCTCTCGAGGGAGAAAGGGGGCAGGACGGGGAGGAGGGGTCCCACGGGAGGGCAGCGGTAAATCCGAGGATCTCAGCCCCCTTTCTCTCCCCGCTCCTCGGGGGTCACCTGCTTCTGCCCCCGCCCCGCCCCGGTTAAAAAAGGGCTCTCCCGCCGCGATCTGCGCATGCCCAGAGCTCCAACGGCACCAACCCTTCTCCGGCCCGGGAGAGGCTCCAACGGCCCCGCGCGAGCCAGGCTGAGCCGCAGCGGCCCGCGCGCGTTTGCAACTCGGCTGGGTCTCTCCTCCGAACGTCATTTCCGGTCCAGGGAGAATCAGGAACTACATCTCCCAGCCTGCCCCGGGGCGCTTCCGCTCTCTCCAGCCCCCCGGGCCAGCCTGACCCTCCCTCCACCGCTCATCCTTTGCCCCGCCCCCGCCCCGCCCCGCCCCCTCTCCCAGCCGGTGCCTCTCAGACCCACTCCTACCTCTTCCCGGGGAGCGGCAGAGCTGGGCAGGTGCCCCGTCACGTGACCCCTCCCCCCATCCCCCGCGGGTTGCGTCACTTCCGGCCGCTGCGGGGGGAGGCTCCGGGCGCACGGCAGAACCGGTAAGAGCCGAGCGGGGCGCGGGGAACAGACGGGCTCCCTGCGGCCTGTGTGAGGGCGGGGAACCGTCACTGCCCGCGTGCGCTGGAGCGTCCCGTAAAATCCCCCCCCGGGGCCCCTCCCCCCGCCCTGCCCCCCCGGGGCCCCTCACCCCGCCCCCCCCCCCGCGCTGGGGGTTTGTCTCCCCGCTGCCGGGGCGGAGTCTGTGACCCGTTTTCCCCCAACGCTCAGACCCGGATATAAAACATCCCAACCCCGCCCCGTTCTCCCGCCTTCTCTGCTGTCGCCGGACCGGGCCGAGCGCGGGACCCCGCCCCGGTAACGGGACCGCGCGAGCCACCGCCCGGATTGACCCTGTGCCCGGGTCCCGCGGGGCGGCACCGCTTTCCCCCTCCCTCCTCGGTCAGACCCTGGTGGGAACCGCTCAGATCTTATCCCTGATCAACAACTGCCCCGTCGGGGGGGGTTCCCTGAATTGCCTGACGTGACGTTATGTTGTGGTGGGTTTTATTCTGTGTGATTTGAGGAAATCAGTAACTTTTTATTCATGCAAATGACACTCAGCAATAAGAGAACTTTTCTTCTGAAGTATTGTGAGCATCCCACACCAGTAACACTCAGAGAGAGGTCAGGAATCAAAGCACAGTAGCCCTGTAGGAAAGAGAATTCTGGAACAGGCACCTTTTATAAGCAAGATATTTTACTTTCAATTGGGCTTTAATTTGTGTGGAAAGAAATACTTTAGGCAGCACAAAGGAGAGTTACAAAAATGTATTACTCTTCATTGGCTCCACACACAATATCCTCCCCAAAATTCACCTCAGGAGTGTTGATTGGAACTCGTGTAGATGAATTAATTTTCTTGTTATCAGTTGCTTACCTTGTGACATGTATTCTCTGCAAATCTCAAAGATTCATATAAAATACCCTAAAAATTTGCCCCACTTTCTCTCTACTTGTCTATTTCTAAGTGACTATGCCCTGAGTTTTTCCTTGTCTCTATTTATAAATTACTAAAAAAAATAAATCTCAGGTTCTTGACTATGGATACAAAATGTGTCCTTATGTTGTCCATTTCCTCTTTATTCGTTTATCAAATATTGATGTGAAATACACTCAGATTTTACCCCATATCAACAACTGATATAAAATCCCTCTGATGTTCCACTTTCCTTTCACTAATTTACAAAAATGGATCCAAAAATCCCTCTGATTTCCACCCTTTCTTTTTCATTTCTGAACACTGATCTCAAATCTCAGGTTTTCCTTCTTTCTATGTCGTCATCAAATGTCAATTAAAAATCCTCTCCGGTTTGGGGCTGTTCTCCATGTCTCTAAATCCCAGCAACTTCTTCATTGGAGGGAACCTGTTGCCCTGAGTCATTCTCCATCCTGGTTGTTGCAGGGAGTTAAATTGCCCAGAGATCATCTTTCCCGACTCCTTTGAGAATCATTTCTTCCTCCTTTATATCTGTTAAAATGTTTGCCGAAGAAAGAGACCAGACACACGTTTAATACCCATCAAATTCAGAGGCCACCCCATGTTTGGGGATCAGTGTTTCCCAGCTGATAACAGGACAGTTGACTGAATCCTTTTCTCCAGCTGGCACGGGATGAGGAGGTCTCTCTGAGTGCAGTGTGCATCCAGAAGTATCCCAAACCCCATAGCAAATGGCCTCTGTGAGGGGTTGATTCCCCCTGTGCTAAGATGCAGCCACTTCTGGGGTGGATCCATGGTGGTCATTATTTGCTAGTGACAGGCCATGGAAGTTTCTTATCTATTTTGTCCCTCCAGGCCTTCCATTCTCCTGTTAAAGAAGCATCCCCCAGGGCTCCCTCTGCCTGTGTGACTGGCCAGCAGGGGGCGGTGGTCACTTTCTATCCACTTCTCAGGCACTGTGAGGTAACAGTGTTGCTGGGTGGGGGTGGGGCTGTGTGGGGAGATAGCAGCTGAAGGGGGATTGTGGTGGGGGGAGGCCTCTGGGTGGCTGGTCAGGGGGTACCCTAGTGAGGTTGGTGGGTTCTGGAGATTTGGGGTTTCAGGGGGTGGGTGTGATGTGCCCAGCCCTGAGGCTGTGGGTCCTGGAGGTGAGTATCGCTGGGGGCCTGGTGGCTGCAGAACAGCTGGGGTGGGCGTCTCTTGGGGAGGCGGGACAGGGGGTTAGAGGGAGCCTGGTGCTGTGCCAGGGGCTCTGTCTGGGCTTCCCCAGCTGGCTCCTGGGATCGCTGCCATACCCAATGAACAGAACTGGGCGGGGGGTCCCCAGCTCTAGGTCAGGGGATGCCAGGGAAGCAGAGTGAGGGGTCCCACTGAAAAGCATCAGCGGGTCCTGCTGGGTGGAGGAGGGGGTCCCAGACAAACGGCAGGGCAGATCCTGGTGGTGGGGAGGGGGTCCTAGACAGGCAGTGAAGAACTGAGTTCCCAGTGGGGGTCCCTTTTGGGGGGGGTCCCTGGCTGCTGGGGGCTCTTGGTGGGGGGAACCCTTTGGGATTCCCAACCTGACAGTCATGGTCTGGTGGGGATTCCCTGGCCGGTGGGGCTTTGAGGAGTATCTGGGGTCCCTGGCTGGGGACTCTGGGGGCTGCGTCCCAGGGAATATCTGGTGGGACCCTGGCTGTGGGAACTTCTACTAACCATGATTCTTCTCTCTGATCAACTCGTGCCAGAGTCCTGTCTCCAAGCACTGCCGGGCATTCCCCAGTCACAGGCCCTGTCACTGTGGTAACTTTCTATCCACTTATCAGTCACTGTTCGTGTGAAATCACAGATTTTGCTTTTCTCCTCTTTTGAAAACTGCAGGAACTGTTGGTTCAGTTTAGAAAATTTGTGCCCCCCAGTCCTGAGAGCAGCTAGGGGGCATCACGGTGAGAGAACAAAGAGCGACCCCTTGTCTCTCCCAGCAGATCCATCACACCCCTACTAGCCAGAGGCTGATACAACCCCATGGTGGGGAACCCAACACCCTCCCCACTGCCAGCAGCTGGATGTGAGGGGCTGGGACATCTTCCCTACGCCTCCCTGCTGGGTGCCCCCTTTCCATGTCACACCAGCCCCTGGATTCAGCACTGGAAGTCTGGTCAGTTTCCCCACCCTGCCCAGGGGGTTGGTTTCTCTATTTCCTGTTTGACAAATTAGGGAATTTTCTCCCCCACCACCCAAGTGTTTGTTCTGAGGATCTAGGCCCATGTTAACAAGTCCCAGCAGGTTTGTCACACTCTGTCCCCCTCCCCTTCCTCACCCAGGGTATTCCCTGCCCCCGCCAGCCCTAACTCCCCAGAAGTTGCCACCTCTTCAGTATTTCCTGCCCCTCCCCCGCCAGCAGGAACCCACCAGCAACCCCCCAATTACCCCTACCTGAGCTGGCTCCACTGCAGCCAGAGAAGCCCCCGCCTCCCCCGGCCGGGCCCGGAGGGGTTAATGCTTTCCTGTGCCCTGCAATCCTCCCCCACCATCCCACCCGCCGCTCCAGCCCCTTCCTGTGCCCTGCAAATCCCCGGCTCCCAGCTGCTCCAGCCCCTTCCTGTGCCCTTCAACCCCACTCCCAGCTGCTTCAGCTCCTTCCTGTGCCCTGCACCCCCGCCCCAGCTGCTCCAGCCCCTTCCTGTGCCCTGCAACCCCGGCTCCCAGCTGCTCCAGCCCCTTCCTGTGCCCTTCAACCCCAACTCCCAGCTGCTCCAGCCCCTTCCTGTGCCCTGCAACCCCGGCTCCCAGCTGCTCCAGCCCCTTCCTGTGCCCTGCAACCCCCGGCTCCCAGCTGCTCCAGCCCCTTCCTGTGCCCTGCAACCCCGGCTCCCAGCTGCTCCAGCCCCTTCCTGTGCCCTGCAAACCCCGCCCGGCTCCCAGCTGCTCCAGCCCCTTCCTGTGCCCTGCAACCCCCGGCTCCCAGCTGCTCCAGCCCCTTCCTGTGCCCTGCAAACCCCGGCTCCCAGCTGCTCCAGCCCCTTCCTGTGCCCTGCAACCCCGGCTCCCAGCTGCTCCAGCCCCTTCCTGTGCCCTGCAACCCCGGCTCCCAGCTGCTCCAGCCCCTTCCTGTGCCCTGCAACCCCGGCTCCCAGCTGCTCCAGCCCCTTCCTGTGCCCTGCAACCCCGGCTCCCAGCTGCTTCAGCCCCTTCCTGTGCCCTGCAACCCCCCCGGCCCCCAGCTGCTCCAGCCCCTGCCTGTGCCCTTCAACCCCACTCCCAGCTGCTCCAGCCCCTTCCTGTGCCCTTCAACCCCAGCTGCTTCAGCCCCTTCCTGTGCCCTTCAACCCCAGCTGCTCCAGCCCCTTCCTGTGCCCTTCAAACCCCCTCCCAGGTGCTCCAGCCCTTCCTGTGCCCCTGCAACACCCGCCCCTGTTCCTGCAACCCGCCCTCACCCGCGTTCCCAGCTGCGCCAGCCCGGTCCCGGGCCCCGCAACCCCACCTCTCCCCCGAGCTGCAGCGGCTGGGATCCAGCTGACACCCAATGCAGGGGCTGGGGGCGGGGAGCTGCTGCACCAGCCCCGCTCCCGCTTTTCTCCTGGGGAGCCCCGGCCCCTCTCCTGCCCCGGGCTGAAGCGGGTCCCCGCGGGTCCCACACCCTGCGTGGGGCCCGGGGCGGGGCCAGGGCCGGGGAGAGCCGACCCTTCCCACCCTCCCGGCCCGGCAGCGGGGCAGGGGACCATGGCGGGGCCGGGAGCGCGGCGCGGGGGCTACTCCAGCCCTGCAGCCCGCGGGGCAGCGCGGTGGGGCCGGGAACACGCGTGGGGCGGACACGCTGCTGCCGGGGGCGGGGTCAGGGCTGGGGTTGGGCTGTGGGGGGGGCGGTTACGTGGGGTCACAGCCCCCAGCTCTGCCGCTCCCGGGAAAGGGCGCGGGGGTCAAAGAGGCACCGGGTGGGGGAGGGGGCGGGGCCGGGGGAAAGGCTGGGCGGGGGGGGGAGGGTATGGGTGGACCCGGGGCCCAACATTACCGGGGCAGGAGAGGGCGGAAGCGCCCCGGGGCAGGCTGGGAGATGTAGTTCCTGACTCGCCCTGGACCGGAAGTGACGTTGGGGGGAGAGACCAAGCCGAGCTGCAAACGCGCGCAGGCCCCTGCGGCTCTGCCTGGCTCGCGCGGGGCCGTTGGAGCCTCTCCCGGGCCGGAGAAGGGTTGGTGCCGGTGGGGCTCTGGGCATGCGCAGATCGCGGCGGGAGAGCCCTTCATGAACCCCCCCGTGCCCGGGCCGGGCCGTGCCCCGCTGGAGCCGCCCTGGGGCCGCCCCGGGCTCCGCCCGCCCCGCTGCGGAGCGGCAGCCTCCAGGTCCCGGAGCGAGCCCCGGGGGCGGGGCCGGGCGGTGACTCTGCCCCAGTGCCCGGGGGGGACCCGGCATCTCGCAGCGCCGGGATCTGCTCCCGGGGCAGCGCCCGCGGGGGCTCGGGCTGCTGCCCCGCAGGAGCCCAGCGCCCCGGGCCCGGCCAGGCTCTGCCCTGGGGCACCGCGGGGGTGCCGGGGAGGGCTCGGCCCACTGGGGTCCCTGCGTGGGGCTGGGGGCGGGCGGGAAATGTCGCTTCAGCCCGGACATGGCCGGGGGCAGGTGACCCCGAGGAGCGGGAGAGAAAGGGGGCTGAGATCCTCGGATTTACCGCTGCCCCCTCCCGTGGGGACCCCCTCCCCTCCCGTCCTGCCCCTTTCTCCTAGAGAGCCACAAGCAGCGCCCAGGGTGACCCCCTCCCCAACCCCTGAGAAGTTCCTGTTCCCCCCGATTGTGCCCCATTTTCTCCCCCTTCGCCAGTGGCCAGTTCAGGTCTCAGGTTTGGGGTTTCCATTTCCACCTGCAGGGATTTGTCCTTGTGCGGGTGGGAAATGGTCCCCCCGAGTGATTTCTGAGCTGGGCAGAGGGTGAATGGGCAGAGGCTGGGGGGGCCCTGAGACAGGGACACCTCTGGGCTGGGCTGGGGGGGCCACTCTCTGCTGGCAACGGGGCCTGGGAAGGGCCAGGAAGGGGAGGGAGGAGCAAGTGTCCCCCATGGAGACGGCCCAGCCCCAGGTTTCCCAGTCCAGCTACTCCCCAGCACCTGCTGGCCCTGTGAGTGTGAGGCAAGAAGAATCCATCTCATTCTGTTGTTGATTGAATATCCCTGTATAATCCCCTCCAATTTCCCCTCCTTTCTCTTGAACTGTTAAATGCTGATGTAAAATCTGCCAGATGTTGGTGCTTCTGTCTCACATTAGCAAATATTTAGTTTGTGCCCCATTTTCTCCTCAGTTCTGAAATACTGATATCGAATTCTCAAAAATCTTCCCGCTTTTCTCTCCAGGTGTGTGACTGAGATCAGGGCTCCTATCGTACTGAGCGTGGCCCTGTTCTGCCAGGTGCTGCAGAGACCCCAGGTGAGATCTGGGCCCTGTTCTGCCAGGTGCTGAAGAGACCCCAGGTGAGATCAGACCCCACTGTTGTGCCGGGTAAAACTGAGACCTGGACCGAGATCACGGCCCCTCTTGTCGCAGGCAGCGAACAACTATGACCCAAACCACTGCCTCCATTGTGCTGGACACTTCAGAGACCTCGACTGAGATCTGTGTCCCCGTTGGGTCTGGCCCTGCACTGACCCCGACCCAGATCACGTCGCACCACTGTACTGGGCACTGCACAGACCCTGACAGGGATCCTGGCCCCACAGTTTGCCAGATGCTGCAGGGGCCCTAAACAAAATCAGGGATCCTGTAATGCCGGGAGTTGCAGAGCCCCCGACTGAGATCAGGCTTCCTGTTGTGCAGGGCTCTGCACAGACACTGACCAGGATCAGGGTCCCCATTGTGACAGGTGCTGAAAAGGGTATCTCTACCCTGCCACTAAAAACCCCCATCTGGCCCATGCCAGGTGACTCAGGCTCACGGGCTCAGGCGAAGGGGCTGTTTAATTGCAGTGTAGGTGTCTGGGCTCGGGCTGGGGCCAGGCTGTAGGACCCTGCGAGGTGGGAGGGTGCCAGACCTTGGGCTGCAGCCCTAGCTGGACCATAGACACCACAATTAAACAGCCCCACAGCCTGAGCCGTGTGAGCCCAAGTCAGCGGGCACGGGCCAGCCGCCGGTGTCTGACTGCAGTGTGGACATGCCCACAGGGACAGAGAGGCCTTGCCACAAAAAGCTCAAAGGCTAAATAGGCCAATGGTGGGAGGCGATGGGGAAACTGAAGCTCAAAGAGCTGAAGTAATTTGCTCAAGTTTGCATGGAGAATTTGGGGCAACACTGGGAACTGAACCCAGATTGTTTGAATTCTTGCCTCTCCCCTTAACCCCAGGCCCAGCATGTGTGTGTGCAGCATTGTTTTGGTCAGTGTTTGCCTTGCATTGGCTTCCAAGGGAGGCTGTGGAATTTCCTTCATTGGAGGTTTTTAAGGCCAGGTTAGAGATACACCAGTCTGGGAATGTCTAGGGATACTTGGTGTTAAGGGGCTTAGTCCTTCACCCTCTCACTTCCCTGGTCCTTCTCCCATGAACAGAGAGCAGCAGTACCCCAAGTCCAAAGGCGGAAATAATTCAATGTTTATTGGGGTGAACTTCCAGCAAGCATGATTCCAGTTTCCTTCCTTACTGTCCCCCTTCCCAGCTCTGACACCACAGAGCCTTGCCTGTGTCCCTGTTCCCATTTCCCCCTTTAGCAAAACATGATCCCAATTCCCCCAGTCCCTGTTCCCATTCCCCCCCCCTTTACTTCCTGATTGACTGCAGACTATATAGTAAAACCTGAGTTTTGCTTAGCTATTTCTTAACCAATCATTTTACTGAAATTTAACTAACCAATCCTAACATATTGTAACATGGTTATTTAACCAATTATATTCCACCACCTTCATTGGTTTACACCCAACAAAATTAATTGTACAGCAGACAGAAACAATCACAGAACCTGACAGAGACCATACAAATAAACATACAGAACAATACAGAAGTGAGGATTTCACAACTACATTTATACAGACATAAGGGTTTTCCAGCTGTGTCTATTGATAAGTGAGTTCTTGCCAGACAGGACGCTATCAGACCAGGTTTCCTTTTACATCTTCTAGGCTCTTCTCTTTCTCTGGAGGTGACAGGAATATCAGGGCAGGATTGTATTCCTAACAGCCCAATAGCACCTTATTTCAATGTGACTAGTTTGGAATGTGAGGATGTGACCAGACACTTCCCAGCGTATGGCTGCCTAACTACATCTTGGCTGAAGGCCTTAGCCTGTCGCAGTAAGAGAAGGCCATTCCACAGACAGTGATCTTTGATTCCTTCTTTTATACCTCTGTAACTAGCGAAGTGATAAGAATACACCTACATTCTTACAGTCCAGGCCTTTGCAGACAGGCCTGAATAGCTCTATCCTAACACTCCACCCTCCTTTTTTTTTATTTTTCTTTTGGGATCCTCCTGCCCAGGTATCCCTGGAAAAGCACAGGACAGATGGCGACACATTTTCTGATAGGGCCAGGCATCAAGGTGGAAGGTGTCGATATTCCATTTGTCCCACTGCCCCTTGTGTAGTACCGTGCCCTGCACCTTCTCTCGTACGGGCATACCACACCTAGTCCAATTAGTGTCCCAGACTTCCCATTAGATTGGGCCCGGGTTGTCTTGCACACTGCGGGGTGGGAAGGGCTTACTACATTACTTATAGGTTATCTGCATATGCAGCGTGACACAAGTGCTGTTAACAATACACAATGCACAGCAACACCGAGTCCTGACCACTGCAGTATGGTCCCACGTCCGAGCCACGACCGAAACACTGCCTCTCGTCCTTCGACAGGGTCAAGATCTTAATGTGTCCAGTTGCTGGCAGCTGCAGCAAGCTGCCCCTGCAGGTTTTACGTGCTTTTGTCCATATTCTAATTCCATTGAATGTCCACAGAGAAATGGGTTATTGTCCAAACCAACGTAACCACTTGGTATGGATCAGGCGGTATGCCCTGGTTCAATTATTCACAGCAATAAGATTTACAGATCCATTTGTGCACCAAAGTCCAGATAGCAGCATGTAGATGTGTGTAGTTTGGTTGGGGCTGGTGCAATTGTGCCCCCAGAAATATGTACATTTCCAGCAAAACCCCTCCTACACAGTACGCCCAATTGTCCACCCCTTGCCATAGGCCATTGATCCTGCTCCTGCATAGTCATAGGAGAGGGGCACGGCCAAACATTTTCTTTGATGTGCACCATTTTTCACACCCCTCCATTGATTCCCAGTGAGCTCCTCCCCTTCTCATTATTCCCATAGGGCTTGTGGGGCCCACCTTAGTTGCCGTTCTATTTCCAGGCACCATAGTAGCCATTACACAGGTGCTGGCCTCCCAGTTGAGCATTTTGCATTCCCACACACCTCTTCCTCTCCCCCCAGGTCAGCCTTTTGAAGCCATCCCCCACCCACCTCATGCTAGCAGCAAGACCAACACCACAGACAAACAACACAAAACATAGATCCATTGTATTCTGGGTTATTCTTCCGCTGGCGCCAGCATGGTTGTAGAGTGTCTGAAAAACAAAAGAAACAATTTCCACCCCCCTGGTCGGGACAGATTATTTCTTAATAATAATACCAATTCCTTTTACAAATGTCTTTGCTAATTGCAGGGAAAACAGAAGAATTACCTCCAGGCTGTCCTTGTTTTGTTCTATAGTCAGGCTAGTGAATTACCCCACTCACTGATCATTTATGAGGTGGCGTGCCTGAGTTTCCCACAGCTTCAGATTTCTGCTCTGTACACACACACACACACACGCTCCTTAGGGTTAACCTGCCCCCCTTATTTTCAGGGTTGACTTGTTTTTTCACCTCCCTTTTCTGGAGGGCCATAATCTGAGTCTTCTAGGAGCTTGTTTGCTGACCAGATTCATTCATTATTCTCAGGTTCTTTGTGCTGCAAAAGGCAGTTTCCTCCTTCCCCCATCAGCTGGGTATTGCATCCACACAGAAGCTTTCTTGGCTGGCCTCTGGATTCAAAGCTATCAGCAGCTCAGAGACTGTTTCAAAAGGGACACATTTCACTTCCACCAGGGTTCTTATTGCTGTTCACTTTCATCTTCTGCTCCAAAACACTGCTTAAAAGATCTGAAAAAGCAGCACAATCTACTATGCTCCTTTTGGAGCCCTAACAGGATTTTAATTAAGTACCATGTTTTGTTTGCATTTCTTTTACCCCTTTTCCAATATACACTGCACCCCCCACCACTTGCTAGTCACATTCCCAGACCCCACTGCCAGGGACTTTCTCACTCCAGCCCCACTCCTTTCCCCTGTGAAAAGACATCACCCAGGGATCCCTGCTGGCCATGTGAGTGTGAGGCAAGAAGAATCCATCCCATTCTGTTGTTGATTCAATATCCCTGTATAATCCCCTCAAATTTCCCATCTTCTCTCTTCAACTGTTAAATGGTGACACAAAATCTCCCAGATGTTGGTGCTTCTCTCTTATATTGGCAAATATTTAGTTTGTGCCCCATTTTCTCCTCAGTTCTGAAATACTGATATCTAATGCTCAAAAATCTTCCCGCTTTTCTCTCCAGGTGTGTGACTGGGATCAGGGCTCTTATCGTACTGAGCGTGGCCCTGTTCTGACAGCTGCTGCAGAGACCCCAAGTGAGATCTGGGCCCTGTTCTGCCAGGCGCTGAAGAGACCTGAGGTGAGATCAGACCCCACTGTTGTGCCAGGTAAAACTGAGACCTGGACCGAGATCACGGCCCCACTTGTCGCAGGCAGCAAACGACTGCGACCCAAACTGCTGCCTCCATTGTGCTGGGCACTTCAGAGACCTCGACTGAGATCTGTGTCCCCGTTGGGTCTGGCACTGCACTGACCCCCAACCAGATCACGTCGCACCGTTGTACTGGCTGAAGGCCTTAGCCTGTCACAGTAATAGGTTCTGCCTCAGCACAGGGGGCTGGAGTAGACGACCTCTCAAGATCCCTTCCAGGCGTACATTGAAATAATTCTCTTTTGTGCTGTGTCCTGTTCTACGCTGAGCTGTTTTGCATGGTGCCATTTGGAACTGTGATTGCCCCATGTTGTGTTCCATAGTTTTATGGTGCATTGTTTTGCCTCAACTTGTTTGGTGTCTGTGTTGTGTTGATTTGAGTTCACCTATTTTGCATTGTGTACTTTTGTCCTAAGGTGTGTTAGTTTGCATTGTGTTGCTTTCTTCTCCTTAGTATTGTGTCATTTTATGCTGTGCAATGTAGGTTTTTGTTTTGTTGTTGTTTTTTGAATGGCCTGACATCATGTTGTCGTGCGGTTTTTCTCTGTATGTTGTTTTATATGTATATATTGCATAGCATCCTAGACATGTAGGGCTAGATAGGACCTCAAGATGTCATCAAGTCCAGCTCTCTCTGCCAAGGCAGAACCAAGTATCTGTAGATTGTCTCTGACAGAGCTTTGTCCTACTTGTTCTTAAAAACTTCCAGGGATAGAGACTCCCCAGCCCCCCTTGTAAGACTATTCCCGAGCTGACCTGCCTTAGCTCTGGGGACACCCACACAGACTGTAGTGGTGAGCAGCTCTGGGGAGAGAGGAGACCCCAGTGAGTGGCAGCTGGGTAAAGAGACTGAAGTTGGGAGGAGAAACATTGACGTGGCCAAGGTCACCCAGGCTGTCCGTGACCGAGCTAGAAATAGATCCCAGTTCTAGTGCCACCGTACTGCTGTTTTGGGCACTGAAGGTCTCTGCCACCCTGGTGTTTTAGGCACTTGTGCAAACCCTTAGTACAGACAGAATTTACACTAGTGCGCTCTGATTGGCACTGGTGCACCATGTCCCTGTTTGAAGGCTTGCAGGAGATGGGGGACGGGGGGCAGTGACCTCCCTGAGTCCTGGGGCTGGCTGAACAGTGCAGCTGGGAAGGGAGGGGCAGCAGTGAGTGCTGGAGGTATGAGCCAGGAGCACAGCCCCACAGGACTGGACACTGACTTCTCCTGACACCCCCCAGCTGTGTGCAGGGACCGCAGCTGAGCTGCCTGCCAAGACAGCCTGTGCATCTATGGACAAACCACCTCTTCCTGCAGCCTAATGCAATGGGGTCTGGGGACCTTTCCGCGGCAGCGCTTTGAAGCGCTAAGTGTAGTCGGAGCGCCAGCGCTGGGAGAGAGCTATCCCAGCGCTGTCCGTACTCCACCTCCCTGTGGGGATTAATGTACAGCGCTGGGGCTCTGATCACACTGGCGCTTTGCAGCGCCGCAATTTGCAGCGCTGGAGAGGGTGTTTTTTCACACCCTGCTGCAGCGCTGCAAATTTGCAAGTGTAGCCAAAGCCCAAATGGGTCACTTGCTGGAGGATTCTCTGCAGCTTGAGAGCTTCAAACCACAATTTGAAGACTTCAGTAACTCAGACATAGGTTAGGGGTTTGTTATAGAAGTGGATGGGTAGGATTCTGTGGCCTGCTTTGTGCAGGAGGTCAGACTAGATGATCATAATGATCCCTTCTGACCTTTAAGTCTGAGACTACATGGCAGAATGGTTAATGAAGAAAATACACTGAAATGCCTCTACCCGGTCCTGTTGACTTCTTCTCCTAAACCTCCCATGAGTTCTGGCCTCTTGGTCAACTCAGCTCCCAGTCCCCCATTAGCTGTGCCCTCTCCCAGCCTAACCCATTTCTACTGCAATTCTTCACCCTCCTCGTCCAGGCAGGGGGTTGGCGCTGCAGCCCCTAAGGTACCTGCGTTAATCACTGTGTCTCATACTAGGGCTATTTAGATTTCAGGGAACGATTCAGAATTACTGACGCTGGGAGGTGGGAGAGAGGAGAGGCTGAGAGAGCGTGTGCTCTTACGGCCACGTTCAACTCTGGTAGCCTCCATGTTACCTCATCCTCCCCCATGTGTCTCTGCTCATGTCAGTGTCACCTGATCATAATGCCACTGGCTTCAGCAGAGCTCCTAGACAGGAGCTACATCGCAAGGGGGTTACAGTACTGAGAGTAAAATACATCACAGGGAGGGTGTAATTATCCTGAAGTGAAACATTCCAGGCTAGGAAGTACTTCATTACTTAAAATTATGCTTGACAGGATTGGATTTCTATGAATAAATTGCAGTAAATGTTAATTTCACTGTACACACACACACACAGAGATGAAAAAATATTGATATAGGTAATATACAGAAATGCTTCTGGAGAAAGTGGAGTTTGATTTAAGGATATTTACACTGTATATTTTGGGTGTGACATTGACAATTTCTCTTTGAACAGTTCTATGATTTGGCTTTTGGACTCAACAGTTACTGTTATTAAATAATTGTCTGACGACCCCCATAACTTCCCACAGCTCTGAACACTGAAATTGTAAACATTGAAAAAAGGGCTTAAAAATAAATATCGCTATCTATTGAAATTAAAAGAAAGAAATAGACACAATGAATTTTGTCAAACCCACTTAACAGCAATTGCAATATGCTAGGGGATGGGAATTCACAACTAATGCACCAACCTTAATTCTGCCCTGTAGTGACACCAGGCAATTGCCGTAGGGCTATGAATTAGGCATTTTAGTGTATATCGTTCTGATCTAAAGACACATGAGATCTTTTCCTCAGGATATCACCGTCACTGGGTTGTTTCTCTTAGTGGTAATTCCCAGAAGTGAACAGATTAATAACATCAGTTATGAAGTGGCCATTTCAGATTCCTGGGGAGTGTTGTATTTTGCACTAGGGGCCAGGTCCTTGGAGAGACGGAACCTTGGTTTCATTTTAACTTCTCCATGCTCAGCAGCTTCTGGAATTTGGTTCAAAGTATTTACATGTTTCCCTGACCTGTTCTTAAAAGTGCTGCTTTAGAAAGTGGGGACGGGCAGGAACTGACTGCAGGATCAGTAGCTGAGTCCCTTAGATATTTATAGCTCATCGGAAGGAGGACGGGGTTTGGTTGGTGTCTGGGGATTTAATAATAAACACACAAATATCATTGTTCTTAGTGAATTTTCATCTTCTAATTCCCATAACCCACTAATTATCCCTGGCTGCCCCCGGCAGTCTGGGGAGGGAGAACTAGTCGACTCCTGGGGCCAGTGTGGAACCGAAGGCACAAGGATCTTTGAGTGGCTGACTCAGAGTCACCCAGAGTGAATTTCACTTCACTGGATAAAGCCCTAGTTGCTGAGCTCTGCAGAGGGGTTGGGAGGTGAATTCCATCCCCCATTCTTGGGCATAGACCCCCCCCCTCCAATTCTCACCCTGATCTCAGACACTACCCCAACCTTCCCCTGCAGTGATGGACCCACTTGATGCTGCCAGAGCCAGCTGCCATGGGAGCTAGAGAGGACAGAGGGCCAGCTCCAGAACTGCTCCCCCTGCCCACGGCCCCCAAGCTGTGCTAGAGTTGCCCTGACTTTCCAATCTGCAGATCAGTCCAGCTGTACCCAGCCCGTGCACCCACCACACAGAATCTTTGTCACAACAAACATCCCAGGATTGGGAAAGACCATCTGGGGCTGGCTGCAGTCTCCCGTTGCTGCTGTGAGGGGAATGGGGTGGTCCCTCCTGTAGGATACAAACATACCCAGGGGCATAAGGGAAATGTAGTTTCTTCCAGGGGTTTGAAATGTTTAGTTTAGAGTCCTGAGCTCTGTCTTCCTGTTTGTCTCCTCCTGCCACTTTCAGATCTCTTGGAGAGACAAGGTGGGTGCGGTAATTTTTTTAGAACCAATTAAAAATACCTCTTTGCTGGGACCAACAAGGGTACAACAACTTTCCCCGTTGTACCCCCTCCCCATCTCACCTCCCCCTCAGCTGAGACTGTCCCATGTGATAGGAAAATAAGGGTTCAGTCCTATCACTGGATTGGGTCTTGCCAGCACTAATGGGAGTGAAAGCCTGTGTGCATTAATGACAGCAGCAGCTCTGGGACTCGACACATAGGGAGAAGAGATGGGAGTGAGCAGGTTATGTTTGTGCCAGGTGTGAGTTACTCAGGTGGGAATTCTGCACACGCACAGAATTCACGTCCAGCGCATAATTTCTTTTTTTGGCTTGAAGAAGATACGTTCTGCCTGAGCAGTGCTACAGTTCTGCCTTTCACCCACCAGAGGCCCCTGTGGCACCAGAACAGGCAGCAGCCAGCTGGGTTCATCTTGGTGGGAATTTGTTGCCCCGAGCTATACCTCAAATGGGAGGAGAGTTAGTGGGTGCAACTGGGGAGAGTCCTGAGACACGGCTGCCGCTGGGGGTGGGGACAGGGTGGTCATTCTCGACTCGCAAGAGGGTGTGGAAAGGGCACAGGAGGAGCAAGTGTCCCCTATGGCGAGTGCCCAGCCCCAGGTTATCCAGTCCCAGACGCTTCTTCCCCCACCGTACCCCAAACCTCTTCACCCCTCCAGCCATCAGTTACCAGGCTTCCCTCGCTGCGAGCCCTTCCTGACTGCAGAGACCCTCTGAGCCAGTCGTGTGTCAGGGCTCAACCCTCTGGCTGCGTCCTCAGGGCACTTTCTTCCTCTCTCGGGGCACCATGCCACAGGGGCCCCACAATTCTACATTGCTCAGGCTTTGGCTTCAGCCCTGGGTGGTGGGGCTCAGGGCCCTGGACTTCAGCCCCATGCGCTGGGACTGGAGCTTTCTGCCCTGGGCCTCAGCGAGTCTAATGCTGCCCTTGCTTGGCCCCTGCCCTGAAACCTGCTAGAGGCCCCCAGGGGGCCCAGGACCCCTAGTTGAGAACCACTGCCTTACCCCACGAATCACAGCAATGTTCAGGTTACTGCCAGTCATAGAATCATAGAATCTCAGGGTTGGAAGGAACCTCAGGAGGTGTCTAGTCCAACCCCCTGCTCAAAGCAGGACCAATCCCCAACTAAATCATCCCAGCCAGGGCTTTGTCAAGCCTGACCTCATGCCAAAGGACCAGTCACTTACTGAGGTCAATTGAATCTTAGATCTCACAACAAAGACAACACTTGTAGCCAGTCCTGTCATAACCTGTATTAAGAATTATTTAAAAGGAAAGGAGAGTTGTTTACGAAGTTAAAGCAGGTAATCCGATAGATGCAGACGAGTTACAGTCTTAAATTTCAAAAGGTAATAGAAGCTTCTATAATAAGCCAGCTCTGCATGTTCTTTAGGACCAACCCAGGCTAATCAGCTGGGGATCTCGTGCTTATGCCTAGAAACTCCCCGAGTCCAAGCAGCATACAGATAATCAGTTCCTTCTGTATGGGGTTTTTTATCCCCTTCCTGCCATGTGCTCTGAGCTGCAAAGTCAGCTAATGGGAAGTTAAGAGCACAACAACAGTCTTGTCGTCTTTCACATCCCATAATAGTCTATCTGGTGTTGATGAACCTTTCCTGCCAGGCAGGGTGTAATGCATTTGGTTGCCAGTCAGCACTTCACCTAGGTAAAGTCTCTCTCCTGTCTGGTGATTTACAGAGCCACAATGCAACTAGTCAGATATTAACCCAGGCAGAAACTCACAAGCATTCAATAAAGTCTAAGCGCATTCTTATAATCCTAATACCTAATACTAACCCAGGTGAGTCAGACTGATTCCAGCGATGCATTTGTCCCTGTTCAATGAAGACATGGGGGCTTTTGCAAGAGCTAACACCTCATCTGGCAGTGTCACAGGCAGGCTGGGCAGGGATGGTGTCTCTAGCCTCTGTTTGCCAGAAGCTGGGAATGGGTGACGGGGTGGATCACTTGATGGTTACCTGTTCTGTTAGTTCCCTCTGAAGCACCTGGCATTGGCCACTGAGCTAGATGGACCATTGGCCTGATGGAGTGGGCAGCTCTTATGTTCACAGTCTGTATGAGGAGTATCTACTCATTGGGACTCACTGGGGAGCCACAGAAAGGAACAAGATGTGCTGAGGCAAGAAGGCCCAGTCTTAGAGCCCCTGGGGTCACGCTTGCCAAAGGCTAAAACTAGGCCCAGCCCATGAAAGGGGCACTGCCAGGAGAGACTGGATAAAGGCTGGAGCATCCAACAACTTAGTTAACCTGAGAGAGCTGCCTTGGGGACAGTGACAGGGAGAATCCCCAGAGTGACTCCTTTGATTCTGCTCTTCTCTGGCCTTTGGTTCTTAGAATTATAGAACTGGAAGGGACCTCGAGAGGTCATCTAGGCCAGTCCCCTGCACTCAAAGCAGGACTCAGTATTATCTAGACAATCCCTGACAGGTGTTTGTCCAGCCTGCTCTTAAATATCCCCAGTGATGGAGATTCCACAAGCTCCCTGGGCAATTTATTCCAGTGCTTAACCACCCTGACAGGGAGGTTTTTTTCCTAATCTCCATCCTAAACCGCCCTTGCTGTAATTTAAGCCCATTGCTTCTTGTCCTATCCTCAGAGGTTAAGAAGAACAATTTTTCTCCGGCATCTTTGTAACAACCTTTTATGCACTTGAAAACTGTGATCGTGTCCCCTCTGAGTCTTCCCCAGTTTTTTTCAATCTTCCCTCATAGGTCATGTTTTCTAGATCTTTAGTCATTTTTGTTGCTCTTCTCTGGACTTTCTCTAATTTGTCCACATCTTTCTTGAAAAGTGGCCCCCAGAACTGGACACACTACTCCAGTTGAGACCTAATCAGTGGAGTAGCGCAGAAGAATTTCTTCTCGTGTCTTGCTTACAATACTGCTGCTAATACATCCCAAAATGATACTTGCTTTTTTGCAACACTGTTGACTCCTATTTAGCTTGTCATCCACTAGGACCCCCAGATCCCTTTCCACAGCACTCCTTCCTAGGCAGTTATTTCCCATTTTGTATGTGTGCAACTGATTGATCCTTCCTAAGCGATGTACTATGCATTTGTCCTTACTGAATTTCATGCTATTTACTTCAGACCATTTCTCCAGTTTGTCCAGATCATTTTGAATTTCAGTTCTATCCTCCAAAGTCCTTGCAACCCCTCCCAGCTTGGTATCGCCCGCAAACTTGATAAGTGTAAGAGAGAGACTCTGCTGCTGGGAGGGTTTCACCCTGTGTCAGAGGGTCACACCCTGGTGGGAGGGGGCTAGGCCTGTACTGGGATAAGGTCACTCTGTGCTTCACAGTGTGGCAGAACCTAGAGTGTCCATTAGCAGGGAACAATGCTGGGGGGAATCAGCATATGGAATGGACAAAAGCCCCCTCTGCATTCTCTCACATTGCCCTTCTCGCCCTGGCAGGCTACAGATTAACATCCACGTTTTGCCCCAAATCATCCCATCCTCCCAGGGTGAAGGAAATGGCTGCAATGGAGCTGGCTCAGGTAAGGGATTCTCAGGGAGCTGGTGGTGGGTTCTGCTTGGAGGGAGAGAATCAGTAAATGTACAGGAGGGTGGGAGCCAGTGATGAGCTGCCAAAATATTAACAACAGGTTCCCTCCTCACCTCACGAGGGGGTCATGCCCCCCTATGGGTCATGCCCCATCCAACACCCCATGCTCCTTGACACCCCCCCCAGGGACCCCTGACCCATCCCCCCCTTCCCTGTCCCCTGACTGCCCCCTGCCGCCCCATCAAACCCCTCCTCTCATTCTTGATGCCCCCCTGGACTCCCTGCCCCATCCAACCACCCCTTCTCTCTGTCCCTGACTGCCCCCCAGCACCTCATCCAACCGCTGCTCCTTCCTGACTGCCCCCCAGCACCTCATCCCACCCCTGCTCCTTCCTGACTGTCCCCCGGGACCCTTGCCCCCATTCAACCCCCTTGTACCCTGCCCTCTGACCGCCCCCACCCCTATCCAGCCCCCCACAACCCACCGAACACCCCCTCCCTGCTCCCTGCCCCCTTACCACACTGCCTGGGGCCAGGACCAGGTCCGCAACTGGCGCCGCAGGACCCGACTCCCCGAGCCGGACTGGAGCCGTTGGGCCGGGACCGGTGCTGCAGGGCCTGAGCTGGGCCGGGTTCGAGCCGCTTGGCCGGGACCAGCCCGAGCCAGGGATGCTTGGCCAGGACCCGGCTGGGGCACTCGGCCGGGGCCAGGGGGAGCCGCTCAGGTGGAGCCGGACTGGGCCATGCACACCGTCCCCCCCTGGCCCAACTTACCTGCCTGCTGCTTGTTTCAGGCTTCCCGCAAACATTTGATTCGTGGGAAGCAGGGGAGGGGGAGGAGAAGGAGGGCGGAGCGTTCAGAGGAGAGGGAGAGGTGAGCTGGGGCCGGGTGGACAGCTGCCCGAGCCTTGGTTAAATTTAAAAGCTTTTTTAGAACCAGTTGTCCTGGAACAACCGGTTCTAAAAAGGCTTCTAAATTTAACAACCGGTTCATGTGAACCGGCTGGAGCTCACCACTGGTGGGAGCTGCTAGAGGTGGTGGGAGGCAGGAAATATCCTGGGTGGAGAAAGGGAGGGGACAGGATGTGACAAACCTGCTGAGACTTGTGTACTCTAGGGTGTGATGGGTTGTCACCCCAGGGTGCAGTCTGGGGGGCTTCTGGGAACCGCTGTGCCTCTAACCCTTAAGCTGGGCTGGCCCTTTTCACGCTGCTTTGCTGGAGATTCAGCCAGCCTCTCCAGGGCCTGTTATCACCCAACACGACAGCAGGTGGCGTCATGCATCCAACTAAGCTACCTGAGTGCTTTACCTGAGCCACTCAAGGACAGATAGAGACAACAGCCAATTTCCCGGCGATAAGTGTTAGCAAACAGATCAAAGCAGATTACTTAACAAATAACCAAAAACTCAAACTAAGCCTAACATACTAGATGGATAGACTTGGATTTAGCAATTCGTCACCGACTGATGGTACAAGCAGTCCACCAAGTTTCCATACACAAGCTAGAAATCCCTTTACCCTGGGACCAGCACTTCCCCCAGTTCAGTCTTTGTTCCTCAGGTGCTTCCAGGAGTTCTCTTGTGTGGGGAATGAGGCTAAGAGATGCCGTCACACCCCACCTTATGTAGCTTTTCCATATGGCGGGAACCATTTGTTCTAAACTCAGTTCCCAGTCCAGTTTGTGGGAAAATACAGGTACCAAAATGGAGTTCAGTGTCATGTGGTCTAGTCACATGTCCTAGCATGGCCTTCTGAGTCATAGTAGCCATGACTCATAGGCTGGCTGACACATTCAGAGGAGGGCTAAGCTGTTCCACAGTCCATTGTCTTTGTTGATGAGCCATGAACACTGTCTGGCTTCTTTGTTGTACTGAAAGGCTCGTTGTGGGTGTTACCCAGAGTAAGCACATTTGAAATACAGATACATAGTCAATATCCGTAACTTCAGATATGAACATGATACATGCACACAAATAGGACAATCCTATTCAGCAAATCATAACTTTTCCAATGACATTGGACATGACACATCTTGCACAAAATGCATCATAATTATGTCCTAATCATTTGATAATCATACCACTATGCTGAATGTGGGGTGTAGTGTCAGGGCCTAATTTCAAGGCACAGGTGTTGGGAATGGAACTTCCCCTCTTTGTGGAACAGGAAATAACCCTCTAGCCAGGACTGGGACAACTTCCCAGACTCCCAATGCTGGAGCCTGAACCTACTGACACTTCATTAGTTACCATCAGCCCCGATCTTTGTGGCAACTGCAAACTTTATCAATGATGATTTTATATTCTCTTCCAGGTCATTGATAAGAATGTTAAATAGCACAGGGCCAAGAACCAATCCCTGTGGGAACCCCCTAGAAAGAAATCCACTCGACCATGGTTCCCCATTTACAATCATAGTTTTTAATCTATTTAATGTATGCTGTGTTTATTTTGTATCTTTCTAGTTTTCTAGTCAAAATGTTGTGCTGATCAAGTCATATCCCTTACAGAAGTTTAGGTATATTACATCAATACTATTAGTTGCAACCAAACTTTGGATCTCATCCAATACGGATATCCTGTTAGTTTGATTGGATCTGTTGTCTCTGAACCTTTGTTAATTGGTACTAATTATATTACCCTCCTTTCATTCTTTATTAATTAAATCCATATTCACTGCTCCATTATCTTGCCCAGTATCAGACTAACACTCTTGTAATTAGCTGGATCATCTCTTTTACCCTTTTTAAATATTGGCACAGCATTAGCTTTAGTCCAGTCTTCTGGAATTTCCCCAGTGTCCCAAGTCCTAATTAAAATCACCATTAACAGTCCACCACACTCCTCCACCAGGTCTTTCAAAACTCTTGGATACAAGTTATCTGGACCTGCTTATTTAAACATGTCTAACTGTAATAGCTGCTGTTCAACATCCTCGTGAGTTATTATTGGGATGGAAAGAGTGTTGTCGTCATCATCTTATGACTTACATCATCTGTTTTTCTCCAAATCCAGGAGAGAAATATTTATTGAACACTTTTACCTCTTCTGCATTATTTTGATTCTGCCATTTCCATCTAGTAATTTACCACTAAAGGTAATAATTGGAGATATACCAATCTCCTAGAACTGGAAGGGATCTTGAAAGGTCATTGAGTCCAGCCCCCTGCCTTCACTAGCAGGACCAGTTTTTACCCCAGATCCTTAAGTGGCCTCCTCAAGGATTGAACTCACAACCCTAGGTTTAGCAGGCCAATGCTCAAACCACTGAGCTATCCCTCCCCCCATTGTTAGGGATTAATTTTGTACTTAATATACTTTTTAAAAACTTCCTTCTTATTTTCATTAATTGGTCATTGATTTTTGATAGCTTCCCTTACCAATTTTCTACAATTCTGACTTTCTAACTTCTGTTCTTTACTATTGACTTCCCCTTTCTTCCATATATTTTATTTGGAGAGTGTTGGGATTCCTCCCAGGGAGCCACCAGCAGGGTCCAGAGACAGCCCAATCTCCTATATCTAGCCCTGGCTAGTGGGTATGTGATAAATGTGAAGACCCTGCCTCTGTCTGTCAGCTGGGAGACACAAAGTTTCTCTCTTTCCACCCTCTGATGCCGCCTGGCTGTTCTAGGCAAGGTGAGGTGGGACTCTGTTAATGTGCCTCCCGGAGCTTCCATTTCCCTGGTGCTGCTGTTCCGTGAATAGTGGGGCTGTGAGTGGGGCAGCAGGTACTGAGTGTTGGACTCTTGCTCTTTCAGGGGCCGGTGACCTTCGAGGAGGTGGCTTTGTACTTCACCAGGGAAGAGGGGTCTCTGCTGGGCCCCACTCAGAGAGCCCTCTACAGGGATGTCATGCAGGAGAACTATGAGACGGTGACCTCGCTGGGTAAGGGTTCCTGTCCCCTGGGTTATTAGAAGCTGTGAAGAACCTGAGTAGTAATAACTTTATACCTTTATTCCCCATATATGTTTTGACACGTTTCCTTGCCCCCATTTTTTTGCCTTATCTCCCACCCACTAGAATCATTTTTGGACATGTGCCTTTTTGGTCCCATCAGACATTTTAAAATTGCATTGAATGTATCCTTATTGGCTACATTCATAACTACATTAATCACTATCGCTTTCATGCCTTTTCCTCATTTTAAGAGGAAAATACACCACCTGTAGAATTCTAAATTGAGGAAATAGGTGTATGACTCATGCCTGGCTTGTGTGACAGTCAGGTGAGCTCCTCTTTTGATAGGAGAGTGTATAATGTTTCCATTCAGGACCCCACCGGTGAAGGGAGAACAGAGCTGTGGGAGGGGAGGAGAAGGGGGGAGTAGATAATTCTGGGGTGCCAGGACATGGGGAGGGTGTGTGCAGGGTTAGAGCTAAGAAGCAGCAGGGGGGGACAAGGTAGTGAGAGGTGAAGAGGGAACATAAGAATCTTCCAAGGTGCCGGGAGGTGGTGCTGGCTGAGAGTAATGGGAAGAAGTGGAGAGGAGTGTGGAGGTAGGGCACCGAGGAAGTGGCTCATTCTCAGGTGTTGAAGTTAAGTGGCCTGTCCTTGTGGAAGAGTGGGAGCCCTTGGGGGTCTAGTGCACTCAAGGGGCACCTCCCAAGGACTGTTTAAAAGCCAGGGCATTGCACAGATCCTATGGATCCATGACAGTGTGCCAGAGGTTCAGCCTTATGGGGAAAAGATATAAAAGAAGAAAAGGATCTAAATGCGTATTTACCATCGCTCCCTCTCAGTCCTCATGGGAATCCCTGATCCGTTCCAAAGTGTATTAAAACCTTCCTCTAAGGCTCACCTCTTGGTTATCAGGTCATGTCAGTTTTGTTTCAGGGCTTTCCCTTCACCCTCCCACTTCCCTGGTTCTTGTCACGCAGACAGCAAGTAGCAAAAGACCAGAAGTCTGAAGCACAGATAATGCGATGTTTATTGGGGTTATTTCCAAGCAAGCATATTCCACTACCCTAATTAACTTACACCTAGAAAAATTAATTATGCAGCAGACAGAAACAATTAGGACCCGGGCAGTGTGAGTGCCACTGAAAATCAGCTCGTGTGCTGCCTTCGCCACCTGTGCCATAGGTTTCCTACCACTGATTTAGATTGTAAATTCTTCAGGGCATGGGCCATCTACTATTCTCTGTTTGCACTTTGCCTAGCACAATGGGGACCCACTGTTAGTTGGTCCTTAGGCACTAAGGTAGTGAATACGATTTATTATAATAATAACTCTCCTGCCACTTTGAGCCAAGGAAGATGGCCTTGGGATGCGTAGCCTTATTTGGGGTGTGTTAGTAATGTTGATTTGATTTATCAACTTAATTTAATGTGTATTGTAATTATTTTAATTAATTAATAATAATACTTAATCATTTATATTAATTAATATGGGTTTAGGCTCGCCAATTTGTTTGATCCGAAGATAAAAGTTCGTGTTTCAAATCAGGCTCCACAGAATTGATAAAGGGACCTTCGGGGGTATGACAGGAAGCTCACACGGAGACAGATAGAGTCATAAAGACTTTTTATTAAACTCAATGAAATAGTAAGTAAATTATAAAACAGGTAGAATTACAGAGTTACAATTGTATTACTGTTATTCAAGAGATACATATGATGATACAATATTATGTGCTGCAAACTTTGGTTAATATTCACACCCTGTTTTGATAAACTGGCGTTGGCCTCGCCTCTGGCGGTTCCGGTTTCACAGCTCTTGCAAGGGAAACTAATGCAAAGAGCTGTCAAAGCTACTTTGGAATTTACTTTTTAGCTCAACTAAATAATCTAATACACAAACTAAAATAAAGTTTAGAGAGACCAAGCTTAGCCGAGTCCCTTTTGAACTTAAAGTTTGAAAAGAAAATAAGTGCGGCCTATTACTGGTTAATAGCTGTCGTAGATGGATAGCATGAATACGTAGTTGAAGATGGTGAAGTGTAGAGAAGAAGGAGGAGGTCGAGGTGGGGGTGGGGATACCATAGTGAGGTAGGTTACCACTTTTTATAGAAATAAATGCTGGAAATCCTTCCTCTTATGCCCAAATTTCAGTCTTCCCCCATAGAAATGTTAGGGTACACTTACTCCATGGACTAGTATGTATGTGCGTATGGATGACAGGTATCTGCGCACTTGTGGGGTACTTGTTAAGTCTGTGAGTGCAACTTTGAAAAATCCCCTTTGCTATTCTTCATTGTCTGTTGGTCTAGGTAAAGGGTCTTAGACCTAAGCGTAGGCACTTTATTTCGGCATAGGAAAAACAGTTCCTTTTCTGGGTAAAAGGGCGCAGGATGTAGCTATGCTAACTTTGCTTTAGCTTAAAATGCAGGTTTTTGGCCTGTAGGTTTCTTGCATTACAGCCAAACTTAGGTTTATTAATTCCTATTAAAAATATCACAATACAGTACTTATAAGAAAAGAGATATTGATGCAGGCAAGCAGATGAATCCTGAGGGCTACAGATGTTACTACCTAAAAATGAGATGGGGTTAAACCATGGAATATTCTTTGTGACAAGTATCCCACAAATTCCACTGACCTCCCGTGTTTTCTTTGCTTGCAGTAGGGTTTCCAATTTCCAAACCTGATGTGATCTCGCAGCTGGAACGAGGGGAAGAGCCGTGGGTCCCGGACCTCCAGGGCTCTGAGAAAGAAGTGCTCCCGAGAGCTGCCTTTGCAGGTGAGGAATTGGTTAAACAACTCAACAACTGCTTAGGAATGCAGGAAACATTTGGGATGCCCTACAAAGACCCTATGAGCTCTTCAAGTTCAGGATTGTTCCCTGCAGATGTGGAATCATTATGGCAGATGTCACTCATGGCTTCCGTCCTATTCTGACTGACAACTGGCAGCAGGTCGCTCCCCGATCTCACTTTCCCCTGAGAGTTATAGTGCAATGAGGACCCAGAACTGATGCCTTCCTCTCTTCTCTGTGGAAGGGTTTGGGGAAAATCAGCACCTGATAGGTTTGATCTCTCCCACATATATTTTGGTTTGTTCATCCCTTTTTCCATTCCTCTCTCTGACCTTTCCTTTTTCTCAGGCACAGGGAGTGACCTATGTCTGGATTCTCTCTGTCTCCCATCCGGCGATGGGCTGGTGAGTGAGAACAAGGAGGAGAAACCCCAGCAGGAAGACACTGTGCAAGTAGAACCACATTGGATGTTATCAGGAAGATCCAAAGGGAATATTTCCAGGAGTTGTGCACTCCTAGAAAACACAAAAGCCTGTGAGACTCAGCGGAGGCCAGAGGAAAACTACAGTAGCCACTCAGCCCTTATTCCACACAACAGAATCAACTTGGAAGAGAGACGCTACATGTGCGCTGAGTGCGGGAAAAGCTTCTGTCGGTACTCACACCTTATCACACATCAGAGAATCCACACAGGGGAGCTGCCCTTCACATGCTCTGAGTGCGGGAAAAGCTTCAATCAGCGCTCAGACCTTATCAGACATGAGAGAATCCACACTGGAGAGACGCCCTACACGTGCTCTGAGTGCGGGAAAAGCTTCAGGCGGAGCTCTCACCTTATCAGACATGAAAGAATCCACACAGGGGAAACGCCCTACACGTGCTCTGAGTGCGGGAGAAGCTTCAATCAGAGCTCTGTCCTGAGCGCGCACAGGAGAATCCACACAGGGGAGACGCCCTACACATGCTCTGAGTGTGGGAAAAGCTTCAGTCAGCGCACAAGCCTTATTAGACATCACAAAATCCACATGAGAGTGAACTGTTATAAATCCCTTGACTAGGGCTGGCCAAAGTTTTTGTTTTGTTTTGTTTTGTTTTGTTTAAAATCACATTTGCTAATTCCCACATTGTGATTTTTGCACCATCTTCACCAAGGTCTGTCAGCTCCACCAGATCAGTTGCCTGCTTCTGCCTTTTGCAGCTCACCCTTCTTTGGGGTCAGTCCTGTGATCTTTTCTATCACCTCCTTTCCTTTGAGTCGAAGGAGTGTGTGTCCCTCCTGCCAGGAATGTTCATTAGCTCCAGGTGGGGGAGAGGTTTGATTCCAACAAGCTACACTGAGGCTAAAACTACCTGTGCCTGACATCCACTAGGGCTGCACATGGCGTTGGCTGCTCAAGTTAGTGATCTTGGGGTAAAAAGACAATTATAGTTGTAGTGCAGATGCAGCCCAGGTGCAGGGGTTGGCATTAGCTTTCCCCTTGACCTGACCTAAACTCCATCACTTTCCCTAGTCTAAACAAACCCTGAGCATCACGGTTATACTGTTCCCCCATTTCAAAGCCATTGTTAGTCATCGAGTTCACTCTTGGGGAAGAAGTTGTTTCATTCCCAGTTGCTCTGATGTTGGTTCAGGTTGTGCTGCAGAGCAGATATTTTTACTACCATTTTTCTCACTTAAAATATATTGAACTATAACAAAGAGCAGGAACAGGGCAGGGATAGGGGAAAATGTCATTTCACCCTCTGTAACAACAGAAGAAGATAGTGTAAGTCAGAGGCAGCAAAGAATCCTGTGGCACCTTATAGACTAACAGACGTTTTGCAGCATGAGCTTTCGTGGGTGAATACCCACTTCTTCGGATGCAAGTAGTGGAATTTCCAGGGGCAGGTTTATATAGGCAAGGAATAAGCAAGCTAGAGATAACGAGGTTAGTTCAGTCAGGGAGGATGAGGCCCTGTTCTAGCAGTTGAATGAAAACCAATGGAGGAGAAACTGGTTCTGTAATTGGCAAGCCATTCACAGTCTTTGTTTAATCCTGAGCTGATGGTGTCAAATTTGCAGATGAACTGGAGCTCAGCAGTTTCTCTTTGAAGTCTGGTCCTGAAGTTTTTTTGCTGCAGGATGGCCACCTTAAGAGCTGCTATAGTGTGGCCAGGGAGGTTGAAGTGTTCTCCTACAGATTTTTATATATTGCCATTCCTAATATCTGATTTGTGTCCATTTATCCTTTTCCTTAGAGAAGGATTTCCTTAACACCATCCCAATCCCCCTGTTGTGCAATTGGTTAGGTCAGTATTTTTTCCAAAGGGCTGGGAAGAGGATTCCCTCGTAAATAACTTGTAACTAAACAAAGTGCCCAGGCATTGGGCTCCCAAAGCAGCTGTGGCCTAGGCCCTGCAGGAAGCAGCTCCTGAAGAGATCTCCTTCCTCATTAGCTGCATGTTGCCTATTATTTGGGAAATACAATCCCTATCGAGGTAGAGATGGGAAACATGGAAGTGACTTTTCTCTTCAGCTCACCCCTGGGAGATGCTGCAAATGTGTAGAAAATGGAATCCGTGTTGAATGTGCTATAGCTGCAGAAAGATACCTATTTTTAATAGAGACCTGAGATTTGGTGTCTTACAGGGATTCTAAGCCGCGCCTGAATTTAGTTCCTAATTTAAATCTGTGCCACCAGATTAAAGAAATAAAAGGGCATAGTTGGGGGAGTTGTACCTCAGTGTCGCTACTGATCTGTTGTGCGGTTGGTGAAGAATTCTATGCCAGAGAAGTATCAAATTACTCCAAGTAAGGTCAAAGATTTGACAAGAACTCAGATAGAAATTGCAGGTACTAGTGGTTGATTTTCACCCCTGAGATGGAAGCTATGGTGACCTGTGGCCCAGGTAAACTATTTTTAGAACCCTGCTCCCTAGTTAAGTGGCATTGGTCACACTCCTGAAGGACGCCATCATTAAATTGGGCACAACTTTCCTTTACCATCTGGCTCCAAAGTTAGATGAAGCGCAGAGAGAAACAGCTGATTCCTTCAGAACCATTCCATGCCTCTGGGTCCCAATCTGGCTGCCTTGTTGGACAAGAAGCACTTCCCTGCTGGCCAAACAATGGTAGCCAATGAGGGAATGTATCAGATGCGAAGTTCAGACTGCAGGATACTTGAATGCTGAGTCCTGAGGCTGTGGTTTAGTCCAGGCCTGCACAACTCGTAAAGCGGCGAGGGCAATATTACTCCAAAGAAAACAGCTGAGGGATGAAACCCCCCCGGCCTCACTGAACACCAGCGCCACTGAGCCCCTCCCCGAAACAATCCCCCCCAAGCGCCACCCGCCCCGTGGAAACAAACCCTGCTTCCCCAGCACCGCCCCGCCAAAACGGTGGCATTGAACCTTGGTAATATGTTATAGGGGGCCTCTAAGGTAGTATAATTAAGGTAAAAGGAAAATGTCTTTTTGCTAGAAGTAGAATAAGATCTTCCCCCCACTTTGTAATCAGTCGCCCTGTGGAGTGAATGAGGTGGGACTGAGGAAGGCGTGGAAGGCAGCACCTCCAGACAACTGCAACCCTGGGAGAGGTGCTGGGAGCCCGACCAGATCAGTAGAACAGGTCAGCCACTGACTCACCATTCACCTCCTCAGCCCCCCGCTCACCTCCTCAACCTCCTCCCGCCGGCTCACCGCCCACTCGCCTCAGCCCCCACCCCACGGCTCACCTGCCTACCCGCCCACTCGCCTCCTCACCTCTCCCCCACCGCCATCTTACATGACCCCTGCCAATGCCCACTCGCTTGCCTCCTCAGACCCTCACTCCCCGGCTCACCTGCCCCCTGCTCACCTCCGTTCCCCCATCCCTGGCTCGCATACTCACCCCCACCACTGCCTGCCCGCCGCCTCCTCAGCCTCCCACCCCAGCCAGTGATGAGCTGCCAAAATCTTAACAACCAGTTCCCTCCTCACCCCACATGGGGGTTGTGGCCCACTCCTGCCCCATCCAACCCTCCATGTTCCTTGACACACACCCCAGGGCCCCACCCCATCCACCCTCCTTCCCTGTCCCCTGACTGCCCCCTGCTGCCCCATCCAACCCCTCCTCTCATTCCTGATGGCCCCCCTGGGACCCTTGCCCCATCCAACCACCCCTTCTCCCTGTCCCCTGACGGCCCCTGACGGTTCACGCGGGAAGCCTGGGAGGGCTGAGAAGCAAATGGCGGCTTCGTGCTCAGGCCCAGGGTGGCAGAGGGGAGGTAGGTGAGCTGGGGTGGGGAGCGGTTCCCCAGTGCCCCCCCCGGGTTACCTGCTGTGGTGCGGGCAGCCCCCCTGCCCCAGCTCACCTCGTCTCCGTTTCCACCTTGCTGGGCCTGAGTGCGAAGCCGCCACACGGCATCTCTTCCCTCCAAGGCTTCCTGCATGAACAGCTGATTAGCAGGGGGAGGGGGGAAAGCGAGGCAGGGCATTCAGGGGAGGAGGCGGAGTGGAGGTGAGCTGGGGCCAGCTGCCGGCTCACCTGACCCCCACCCCCGCCACTGCCTGCCCGCTCGCTTCCTCAGCCCCCGACCCTCACCTGCTATTGTGTCCTACAGGAGACCTGTGATATGCAGGGGGTCAGATTAGATGCTCTAATGGTCTCTTCTAGCCATAAAGTCGACTCATTTCTGAAAAACTGAGTGTAGCATTGGGAGCAGCGTCTGATGTTTCCCTGTCTAGCTGGCTTGCTGCCTAGAACGAATGCTCCTTGAGTGGGGTGATCCACAGGGAGTAGCTCAAACCTCCAAAGTGCCTGGCCAGGGGCAGGACATTGGCACAGCAAGGGAGGGGTGTGGCAGTGACATCACAAAGGCCTTTGGCAGGACCTCAGACTATTGGTCCAAGGTGGTGGGGAGGTGGTGACCTCACAGAGAGATGCTGACATCAGCCAGGCAGGACAGGGGCGAGGGGCCAGGGAAACCTCTGAGACCCCTGTGGCTTTGCTTCAGCAAGTCTCCTTCTCCAGGTCTCTCTCTGAGGACTGAGGGAGTATTCGGGTTCACGGACGTGAGCGCCAGGAGGAACCTCTTTCGAGTTTTCTCCTTCCCTTTTTGTGATTTTACTAGAAAACAGCCGTCCCTGTTTAGAAGGTAAGAGCCTCCTGGAGGTTTGAAACCTGTTCAGTCTGATCCATCTGGTGACAGTTGAATTCTAGGCATGGAAAACACGAGCTTAAGGAGGCAGAATTTTATTGCACACCTAGGATTTTGTCCCTTAGAATCACTGGGGACATTACGGTTTGTCCTTTTTGTTTCACCTTTTCCTTCATCCCTCCCTCCTTTCTCTTCGTCTCTTGTTTCTTTTGTCCTTTCTCCTGTTCTCCTCCCAACACCGGGAGGGAGGGAGGGTGTGTGTGTGTGTGTGTTTGTTTGTTTTGGGGGAGTGCTCTGCAGCTCCCACTGTGGGAGGTCCATCCAAAACTCTGGGGCTGAAATAGTGCTCGGGCAGTGATCCCCATCAGTGACCTGGGCCATCCTTTGGGCTCTCTGGTGAAAACCCTCAGTCTCCCGTCCTCAGTCTATGCAGTGTTGTTGGTCTGGAGCTCATCTGAGAGCACTTTATTCAGGTCATTCAGTATCTGAAATTCAAGATCCAATGGTTAGTTTGAAAATCAGGGCTCTTGGGTCCTATTCCCAACTCTGCCACTGACTGGCTGTGTGACCTAAGACAAGTCAATTCTTCTTTCTCAGACGTAGCTTCTCCCTCTTTCAAGTAGGGATAATAATGATCTACTCCTACCTAGCTCAACACACTCACTCTTCCCCAACACACACACTGTCTCTCCCCCCACACAAACAGTCTCTACCCCGCCACGCACACTGGAGTTGGTAATCTAGTAAGATGCCCGTGGAACGGTGGGATAGAGAAACCTGCATCATGTGATGCTGTACCAGCCCGTGAGGCATTGCAAACCCTTCCCAAAACACCCTGCAGCCCGTTGCTTAGTGGGATAGTTACCCACAGTGCACTGCTCTCTGTTGCCATCCAAGAACTGCTAGCATGGATGTGCTCTGGTGACACAAGGGGCATAGGGAGGACATTCAATAGCTGTTTAGTTAAAACACTTTAACTAAAGCAGCAATGCCGGGGGGTTGGTGGCTCCTTTCTTTCCTGAGCCTGGAGTAAACTCAGCTTTTTATTCCATACTTGATGTTTCATGGAATAACAACAGACGACCGAAGAAAGACGTGGACAGGGTGGGTCTCAGGGGAGGGGCAGAGAGGTTCGAGTGGTGGGCAGAGCAGGTCTCGGAGGTGGGGGCAGTGGGCAGGGCAGGTCTCAGGGGAGGGGCAGAGAGGTGTGGGTGGTGGGCAGGGTGGGTTGCAGGGACAGGTCAGAGCGGTGGCGGCTGGTAGGCAGACCTTGTGGTAGGGAGTGGAGAGGCACGAGCAGGAGGCAGGAAGGCCTTGGGGGAGGAGAGGAGCGAGCGAGAGGTGGATCAGCCGTCCTCAGCCAAAGAGGAGGAGCGGGGGGTGGGAAGTGGCCGAACAGGAGCAAGGGGGGAGCACAGGTGGGGCCTCAGAGAGAGGAGAAGGGTGGGGGGGGGCAGTGCCATGGTCTGGGCACCAATGGGCCCCCCACTTTTAGGGAGCTTCCAGCGCTCACACCCAGCCTCCCCAAATGCAAGAGCCATGGGCCACCTATTCTCTTCATCTTCACTAACCAAGCCCCTCCCCAAGCTATGCTGATGGGAGAAGCCCTCCTGTTGACACAGCGCTATCTGCACCGGGGTTAGGCTGATATAACTGCATTGCTGAGGGAGGTAAATTTTTTACACCCCTGAGTAATGTAGTTACACCGATCTAATTTTGTAGTGTCGACCTGTCCCCAAAGAACCTTGGGAGTAAAACTTCCCCTGCTCCTCTGCTTTACTGAATCCAATCAAGCAAAGCTTGTCAGGCGCAGATGGAGGTTGGCAGAGAGTCAGGTATGTGCAGACATGATCCCTTGAGCAGCTGTAGGCACCATGGCTTAGCTGGCTAAAACCACTGTTTTGTATACAGGAGATCCTGGGTTCAAGTTCCAGTGGTACCTTACTGAGTTGCTTTTGGGGCACCTGGTACTGGCTACTGTCAGAAGACAAGATTCAGAGCTAGATGGACCTTCGGTCTAGCCTAGTGTGGTTTTTCTTATGGTTTAAATTACACTCACAGGCACTGATGATAGAGTTACTGAAAGTTTGGGAGTTAGGAGCTGATAGGTCAGTGGTCCAGTCCCCTCACAGACGACCCCGTCCCTCTGGGACAGGGGCAGGTCTGAGCTCTCACACCAAATGCTCATTGTGGCTGCCAGAATCTGTGGGCAGCTCGTTTAGTTTATGCCGAGGGTTGAGTCCTGTTTTGAGCACCGAGTATGAGAATGAAAATCCTAAACCGCCCTTTGAAATAACAAAAGCAGCAGGACGTGTTTCTGTCCCTGCCCCAGAGCAGACAGACCAATGGAGAAATGCCATGAGTCCAGGGTAATACTCCCCTGCGGTCTTACCATTTCCACTTGCTAAACCCCCTCCCAACCTTCTGGGCTTCTGGAGCAGGGGACTGAGCCTGAGCCGAGACACGGACACTGCAACTTTACAGCCCAAGCCGCATGACCCTGATTAATGTGACACGGGCCAGTCGTGGGTGTTTCATTGCACTGGAGACGTAGCCTAATGTTATGTCTGCACTGCGATTAACACACCCAGGGCACCTGTCGCAAAGCCCGGGTCAGCTGACTCAGGGTTATGCAGCTTGGGCTGCAAGACTATAAAATTACAGTGCAGACAGATGGGCTTGAGCCCAGTCTCTGAGACCCCACGAGGGGTGAGGGTTTCCAAACCCAGGCTTCAGTGTGAACACAAATATCTGCACCACAGTTTTTAGCCTCTCAGCTTTAGCTTCATGAGCCCACGTCAGATGGTCTAGGCCAGCCATGCTGCCATCTTTATCCCAGGAGAGATGGACTCTAAGGGTACGTCTCCATTGCAATGTCAGCCCAGGGGAGGCTCGCTGTGCTCAGAGCAGCACCCTGGAAGCCCCATATTCACCAGTCTCATATAATGATGATACGGTTTGTACAAAGTCTGCCTGGTGAGGTATCATTTCAAAAGTCTTGGTCTGTTGAACCTTAATATTGTGTTGGATTGTGTGTGTAGCATTGGCTGGGAAGTTGTGCTCTGTGTGTGTTACTGAGATGAGGTTGGGAAATGCCCACCACCAGCCTTTCAGGTGTGACAATGGAGGAGCCAGACCCGCTGCTGGCCTATTAAAGAGATCCACACTCCCAAGGACTATCCCAGGAACCGGGTACAATGCAGACTTCTCCGAGATAGCACAGCGACAATGGGCACTGCTTGACTCACATCCTAGCAAAGGTACTTCCTAGCCAGTTGGAAGAAACTATGAAAGGCGGGGTAGAGACATGAATTGGCCTCTCTCCCCCACAACTCCACACCTGTAAACACATCTGGAGGACAAACACTGTTAGGTGTGAGAAGTATAAACTGTTCAATATGTTCAGTTAGTTGGTTAATAAGATGTTTATGAAGTAAATTGAAATTTAATGTGGATAAATGTAAAGTAATGCACATTGGAAAAAATAACCCCAACTATACATACAACATGATGGGGGCTAATTTAGCTACAACGAGTCAGGAAAAAGATCTTGGAGTCATCGTGGATAGTTCTCTGAAGATGTCCATGCATTGTGCAGAGACTGTCAAAAAAGCAAACAGGATGTTAGGAATCATTAAAAAGGGGATAGAAAATAAGACTGAGAATATATTATTGCCCTTATATAAATCCATGGTACGCCCACATCTCGAATACTGTGTACAGATGTGGTCTCCTCACCTCAAAAAAGATATTCTAGCTCTAGAAAAGGTTCAGAAAAGGGCAACTAAAATGATTAGGGGTTTAGAGAGGGTCCCATATGAGGAAAGATTAAAGAGGCTAGGACTCTTCAGCTTGGAAAAGAGAAGACTAAGGGGGATATGATAGAGGTATATAAAATCATGAGTGATGTTGAGAAAGTGGATAAGGAAAAGTTATTTACTTATTCCCATAATACAAGAACTAGGGGTCACCAAATGAAATTAATAGGCAGCAGGTTTAAAACAAATAAAAGGAAGTTCTTCTTCACGCAGCGCACGGTCAACTTGTGGAACTCCTTACCTGAGGAGGTTGTGAAGGCTAGGACTATAACAATGTTTAAAAGGGGACTGGATAAATTCATGGAGGCTAAGTCCATAAATGGCTATTAGCCAGGATGGGTAAGAATGGTGTCCCTAGCCTCTGTTCGTCAGAGGATGGAGATGGATGGCAGGAGAGAGATCACTTGATCATTGCCTGTTAGGTTCACTCCCTCTGGGGCACCTGGCATTGGCCACTGTCGGTAGACAGATACTGGGCTAGATGGACCCTTGGTCTGACCCGGTATGGCCTTTCTTATGTTCTTATGTTAAATCACTGGCTTTAAAATAAGATCCAATCTGGAGCATATGAACTATTGACCCCTGGACTCCATCTCTGAGAGGGGACTTGTTTACCATCAGGGGACAGGCTCAAACCAGTCCAAACCGGTTTTTCCCGCCAAAACCAGCCCTCAGCGTTCCATCTCCTCAGCACTTTTCCCGCCACAGAAGTGATATAAGGACGTGCTCAGCGCCTGCGCGGGGCCGTCCCCCCCCAGCGACGGCCCCTCCACGGTCGGGTCTTCCCAGAGCTCCCGAGCCGGAGAGTGACGAGCCCCCTGGGTCCCGCTGTGAGACTGAGGAACAGGAGGCCTGTCACCCCCATTCCTGCCGTCCTGCATCCCTGGTGTCCAGCCTCCCACAGGGCCTCCCTGCCAGCGACGAAACCCACCCGTCGTCTGGACTCCCCAGTGCTCCTCCTCAACGGCTCTAAACCAGCCGGAGAGTGGAAGGTCCTTGGCCTCGCGCCGGCCCATGGGACCCGCTGCACCTGCACAGGGGGGAAAGGTTTCTGTGCTGGGACATCGTTTAGTGTTTTCCGGTTTCCAAGGGAGGGATTCTGGGCCTGAGTGTTAAGCTCCCAAAGCCAGTCGCTGTTTGATTGGATTCATTAAGTTTGCATTTTCCCTTCTTCCCCCAGTTTTCTGTACCTTTACCCTGACTACACTGACCTTTGTTTGTGCCAAACCACCTTGTTGCCTCTTTATTTTATTTACAGCTCACAAGGAGGGAGGCTAAATCCACTGGTGACAGAGACAGGAGGGAGTCGAGTTTGTATCTCCTGAGAAAAGGGCTGTTTTCCTTTCCTATTTCTCCCCTGCCACTTCTAACGTTTTCCTTTGAAGCGCTGCCTTATTCCCCTGGAGGTCACAGAGGGGATGTGGCACCTTCCCCTCTGAGAGTGAGATATTGGCTCGGCTCTTTCTTTACGCTGCTGCTGTTAGTCCATGAAACATCAGGGATGGATGCAAGGCTGAGCTCACTCACCAACCCCCTGAAACATTTCAGTGGCCCAGAGAAATCCTGCCCCCGGCTATTGGCATCATCTGGTGGCCTCTGGGAGACTGGGCAGTGCTAAGATGTAGCCACTTCTGTGGTGGATCCAGGGTGGCCATTATTTGCTAGTGACAGGCCATGGACATTTCTTACCTATTTTGTCCCTCCAGGCCTTCCATACTCCAGTTCCAGAGACATCCCCCAGGGCTCCCTCTGCCTGTGTGACTGGCCAGCAGGGGGCGGTGGTCACTTTCTATCCACTTCTCAGGCACTGTGGGGTAACAGAGTTGCTGGGTGGGGTGGGGCGGGGTGGGGAGATAGCCGGTGACGGGGGATTGTGGTGGGGGAGGCCTCTGGGTGGCTGGGCAGGGGGTACCCTAGTGAGGTTGGTGGGTTCTGGAGATTTGGGGTTTCAGGGGGTGGGTGTGATGTGCCCAGCCCTGAGGCTGTGGGTCCTGGAGGTGGGTATCGCTGGGGCCTGGTGGCTGCAGAACAGCAGGGGGCGTCTCTTGGGAGGCGGGACAGGGGGTTAGAGGGAGCCTGGTGCTGTGCCAGGGGCTCTGTCTGGGCTTCCCCCGCAGACTCCTGGGATCGCTGCCGAGCCCAGTGCACAGAGTGTGTGTGGGAGAATCCCCGGCGCTAGGCCAGGGGGTGCCCCTGTAAAGCATCAGGGGATCCCGCAGGGGCGAGGAGGGGGTGCCAGGCAAAGGGCAGGGCAGATCCTGCTGGAGGGCGGGGGGGGGGGGGCGGATCCTAGGCAGGCAGTGAGGGACTGAGTTCCCAGTGGGGGTCCCTTTTGGGGGGGTCTCTGGCTGTTGTGGTCTCTTGGTGGGGGGAACCTTTTGGGATTCCCTACCTGGCAATGAAGGTCTGGTGGGGGTTGTCTGGCCGGTGGGGCTCTGAGTGGTATCTGAGGTCCCTGGCCAGGGACTCCGGAGGGTGGGTTCCAGGGAGTATCTGGGGGGGGGGGTTGGCTGGGCTCTGGGGGCTGCTCCTAACCTTGCTGCTTCTCCATGATTAGCTTATGCCAGAATCCTGGCTCCAAGCACTGCCCGACATTCCCCAGCCAGGCCCAGTTACTGTGATAACTTTCTAGCCACTTATCAGACACTGTGAGGTGAAATCACAGATTTTTGCTCTGCTCCCCTCTTGAAAAGTGCAGGAACTTCCAGTTCCATTGTCCTAGATTGTCCAGTCCTTGTCCTGGATCTCGCGGTGAGGGAGGAGGGAAGGGGGTCAGCACTGCCGCACAATGGTCTCTTCCACAGCATTCTGGATTCATTCTTTCTGAACTCTGGTTTCATTGAGACCATTGTTAATCCAGAGTCACTGTATGGAAAGACAAGGAGTGACTCCGGATCGACAGTGGGGCAAATGAGATCAGCAATTCTCCCTGTGAGGAGGGGCTCTCATTAGCTGCTCTCCCCAGAGAGATAAGGAGGGAAGCTGCTCAAACGCTCTGTCCCTCTCTGCTCAGGATATTGGGGTTCAGCTTCCTGGGTCAGACGCTGCAGCCTCCATTGTGATTGGGGAGAGCAGGCTTAGCAGCTGCTGCTCCCCCAGTGGGGTTCTGTGCTGGGATGTGACCTGAATTAAAGCTGCTTCTCTGCCTGGCCCAGGGGATGACTTTCTCCAGCTGGTCCTAGCCCCCTAGGGCAGCCCTGGGCCCTGTTAATACTAAATTCTGAGCCAGAGTCTCCAGGTAACTGACAGACCTCAGGGAAAGTGCTGGGGTCTGGCAAGAAAGTGACTCTGCACAAACAGCCCCTCCTCATTTCTCCTCCCAGTAGCAATTGCCAGGAGAAAATCCAGCCCTGGGAGAGCAAAGCCCCCAGGAATGGGACTTTCCCAGCCAGAGGGGCAGGGAGAGAGGACAGGGGAAGGAGAAACTGAAAGGGGCAGTGTGAGAAATGAGGGGGGAGAGATTTCCAGCTCTCTAGTCCACCCAGACACATGTATTGCTGCATCCCTGGGCAGAACCACTTTCCAGTGAACAAAACAAGGATCAGACAGAGGAAAAGCCAGTTCCTGACTCCATATTCCCCCTGCTGGGATGTGGCTGCCGTGGGATCAGTGTCCGAGGGAATCCCCCACAGTGACTCCTTTGGTTCTGCTATTTTCTAGCCTTGTGTTCAGAGACTTTGTTAGGGGGTGAGGGGAGGGAGAAGGGAGGTTAAAAATGTGTCTGGGCTTCGCCTGGCAGGAGGGGGCAGGTCTACATTGTAATGAACAGATTGAGCATTTCCCAGCATGGCAGAATCTAGTGTGTCTCTATGCAGGGAAAGGGCCTGGGGGAATTCTGATGTGAAATTAACTAAAACCAGTTCTGAAACACCCACAACTGCCCTTCTCCCCCAGACAGGCTGCAGAATGATGTCCATGTTTTGCTCCAGCTCATCCCAGCCTGGCGTGGGACAGGGAAGAGAAATGGCTGCAGTGGAGCCAACTCAGGTAGAGATTATCGGGGGGTTGCTGGTGGGTTCCTGCTGGAGGAGAGGGACAGCAAATACACTGGAGATGGGAAGTCTGGTTTGGAGGTTGGAGTGGGGCAGGAAATTCACAGCGTGGGGAAAGGAGGAGGCCACGGTGTGGCAAACCTGCTGGGAGTTATTTAATAAGTGGCCTAGATTCTAGGAACAGACCCAGGAGGTTGGGAGGTGGAAATGCCCTAATTTGTGAAGAAAGAAAATAGCCCACCTACATGGAGCTAGTCAAACTGACCAGACTCCCAGGGCTGGAGCCTGAGCTCACTAACCAGCGGCTGCTGTGAGATATGAAGGGGGCACCCATGAGTCAGGCTTATTGGAGCTGCCTCTCCCTTCATATCCCGCTCCTCACAATGAGGAGGTTATTGGGCTTCCTACCAGGGAGCTCTCCCTGGACCCTGCTAGGGGCTCCATCTCCTGTATCCTTCGGTGGCTAGTAGGTGTGCGATGGATCTGCTGGGAGAGACAAGGGGCTCTCTCTTCGTCCCCTCACCCTGATATTTGCTGGATACGCTGAGCAGGGTTGGGCGTGGGACTCTGTTGAGTGGGATCCACCCAGAGCTTCCATCTGATTCGCTCCTCTCTGCCACAAATAGTGGGGTTGTGAGTGGGGAAAGAGGTCCTGAGTGTTGGACTCTTGCTCTTTCAGGGGCCGGTGACCTTCGAGGAGGTGGCTGTGCATTTCACCAGGGAAGAGTGGGCTCTGCTGGACCCCACTCAGAGAGCCCTCTACTGGGATGTCATGCAGGAGAACTATGAGACTGTGACCTCGCTGGGTAAGGGTTCCTGTCCCCTCGGATCTTGGAAGGGGAAATGAAGAATTAAGGTTCATGCCAGCCCCACAATGCCACCTCTACTCTGTCCTGTTTCAGCATCACCCCAATATGCCAGTGACACACACACACTACCAGAGACCCTCCCCTTCTGCAGATCACTTTGGGAACAGAGCACAGGAGCCGTATCTCACAGTGTCAAATAGCTCCTGTTTGCTCAAGTGAAACTGGGGGTTAGGTCTGGCATAACTGTTCCATGCCCCTAATCATTTTTGTTGCCCTTTTCTGAACCTTTTCCAATTCCAATATATCTTTTTTTGAGATGCGGCGACATCTGCATGCAGTATTCAAGATGTGGGTGTATCATGGATTTATTTGCTGTTTTTACAAATAGGGTATATGATATATTCTGTCGTTTCTATCCCTTTCTTAATTATTTCCAAAATTGTTCGCTTTTTTTCACTGCTGCTGCACACTGAGTGGACGTTTTCAGAGAACTATCCACCTTGACTCAAAGATCCATCTCTTGAGTGGAAACAGCTAATTTTGACCCCATCATTCTGTATGTATAGTGGGGATTATGTTTTCCAATGGGCTGCACTATGTGCTATCCTGACATCTAGTACTGCTGAGATCCTGCATTCAGTGATATCCCTGCCCTTCCTGTTCCCTTTCTCCACTGAACCCCACCAGCCCATGCTTCCTGTTTCCAGCTTCCCCAGGACTCTCTCGCTGTCTCTGAACCTCTCTGTCAGCAAGAAGCAGTACCAGGGACAGTTGCCCTCTGTCTGGAGTCTTTGATTTCTGGGACATGGATTTACTTTCTCTGTGTTGGAAGAGGCTCTGTCATAATGAGTGTCTGTGACATTACCTAGAGTACAATCTGGACTGTTAAATAGCTGTGTCCCCTCAGTTCTCCAACCTGGGGTGCCTTTTCCACTGTTTTCCCGCGAGAACAGCCCCTCTTGGCCAATTAACACACAGTCTCCAGCATGTTACTCACTCCCAGCTACACAGAATTGAGTGCTGCTAGACAGCCACTCATGAATTACACCTCAGGAGAAAACCAGCAAATTCTCAAGTGCCCAACTTTCCCCCAGAAATGTGCGTCTTGCACTGTCCAGCACGCTACTGAACAACGCAAGCTCATATGAAGTCTGTCATTTCATCAGTGTAAAATTGCATGCACCAGCTTTTTATCCCAAACGGAGTTTCCAACACACTTTAATCCAAACACACTGGTTAGATAAACAATAAACCAAGATTGTTAACTACCGAAAACTAAAACTAGGCCCAGCCCATGAAAGGGGCACTCCCAGGAGAGACTGTATAAAGGCCGGAACATCAAACAACTTTGTAAACCTGAGACAGCTGCCTTGGGGACAATGACAGGGAGAATCCCCCAAAGTGACTCTTTGGATTCTGCTCTTCTCTGGCCTCTGATTGTTCCTTCCAAAGTGGAGTACTTTGCACTTGTCCCTACTGAATTTCATCCTCTTTCCTTCAGCTCATTTCTCCAGTTTGTCCAGATCATTTTGAATTTTAATCCAATCCTCCAAAGCACTTACAACCCCTCCCAGCTTGGTATTGTCCGCAAACTTGATAAGTGTAACAGAGAGACTGTTACTGGGAGGGTTTCACCATGTGTCAGAGGGTTACGCCCTGGTGGGAGGGGGCTAGGCCTGTACTGGGATAAGGTCACTCTGTGCTTCATAGTGTGGCAGATCCTAGAATGTCCATTAGCAGAGGGAAAACCTGGGGGGAATCGGCTTGTGGAATGGACAAAAGCCCTTTCTGAATTCTGACCCCTTGCCCTTTTCACCCCAGCAGGCTACAGAATAACGTCCATGGTTTGCTCCAGATCATCCCATCCTCCCAGGGGGAAGGAAATGGTTGCAATGGAGCTGGCTCAGGTAAGGGATTATCAGGGAGCTGGTGGTGGGTTCTGCTTGGAGGGAGAGGAGCAGTAAATGCATAGGAGGGTGGGAATTGCTCGAGGTGGTGGGAGGCAGGAAATATCTTGGGTGGAGAAAGGGAGGACAGGATGTGACAAACCTGCTGACACTAGTGTAGTTTAGGTGTGATGGGTTGTCACCCTCAGGGGCAGTCTGGGAACCGCTGTGCCCTCTAACGCTCAAGCTGGGCTGGCCCTTCTCACACTGCTTTGCTGGAGATTCAGCCAGCCTCTGCAGGCCCTGTTATTACCCAACACGACAGCAGGTGACGCCATACACCCAACTAAGCTACCGGAGTGCTTTACCTAAGCCACTCAAGGAGAGATAGACGACAACAGCCAATTTCTCAGCTCCCCAACCTTGCATACTTACTGTAGTATAAATTCAGAATTATACCATGTTATAGTGCAAAGGGATCTCTATAATGTAAGCTCATTAATATAGTTCGCCTTCCCCTCGATCTGGGACAGATGTGCACAGCGAGCTTGTGCTAACCAAGCTGAGATTTTCCCCAGGCACCTCACTCAAAATACGCTGCTTAAGATAAAGCATAAAACAAGTTTATTAACTGCAGAAAGGTAGATTAAGTGATTATAAGTGATGATAAACAGATCAAAGCAGATTATTTAGCAAATACCGAAACTCAAACTAAGCCTAACATACTATCTGGATAGAATTTGAATTAGCAGTTTCTCACCCTGACTGATGATACAAGCAGTCCACCAAGTTTCCATACACAAGCTAGAAAACCCTTTACCCTGGGACCAGCACTCCCCCCACTTCAGTTTTTGTTTCTTAGGTGTTTCCAGGAGTTCTCTTGTGTGGAGAATGAGACCAAGGGATGATGTCACACCCCACCTTATGTAGCTTTTCCATATGGCGGGAACCCTTTGTTCCAAACTCAGTTCCCAGTCCAGTTTGTGGAAAAATACAGGTACTAAAATGAAGTTTAGTGTCATGTGGTCTGGTCACAGGCCCTGCTGCGTCATAGTAGCCATGACTCATAGGCTGGCTGAAACAATCACAGGAAGGCTAAGCTCTTCCACGGTCCATTGTCTTTGTTGATGAGCCATCAGCACTGTCTGGCTCCTTCATTGTTCTACCTGAAAGGCTCGTTGTGGGTGTTACCCAGAGTAAGCACATTTGAAATACAGATACAGAGTCAGTATCCATAACTTCAGATACGAACGTGATATGTGCACACAAATAGGATAATCATATTCAGCAACTCATAGCTTTTCCAGTGACACCACACATAATGCATCTTGTACAAAATACATCATAATTATGTCCTAATCATATTATAACCATACCACTATGATGAATATGGGGGTGTAATGTCAGATAGGGCCTAATTTCAAGGCACAGGAGTTGGGAATGGAACTTCCCCTCTTTGTGGAACAGGAAATAACCCTCCAGCCAGGGCTGGGACAACTTCCCAGACTCCCAGTGATGGAGCCTGAATCTACTCACACTTCATTCTACTCACAACGCCAATCGTTGTGGCAACTGCAAACTTTATTAGTGATGATTTTATACACTCTTTTAAGTCATGGATAAGAATGTTAAATAGCACAGGGCCAAGAACCAGTCCCTGCGGGAACCTGCTAGAAAGAAATCCACTCGACCCTGGCTCCCCATTTACTATCACAGTTTTTAATCTATTTAATGTATGCCATGTTTATTTTGTATCATTCTAGTTTTTTTAGTAAAAATATTGTGCTGATCAAGTCATATCCCTTACAGAGTTTAGGTAAATTACATCAATACTATTAGCTGCAACCAAACTTTTGATCTCCTCCAGTAAGGATATCCCGTTAGTTTGATAGGCTCTATTTTCTCTAAACCTTTGTTAGTGGGCACTAATCATATTACCCTTCTTTGATTCTTTATTAATGAATGAAATCCAGTATTGGCTGCACCATTATCTTGATGAATATAGATGTCAGACTTCAGGTCTTTTAGAAAGGCTTGTATACAAGTTATCTGGACCCGCTGATTTAAATATATCTGACTTTAATAGCTACTGTCCTCATGACTTCTTCTCGGAATGGAAAGAGTGTCGCCATCAACATCTTATGATACGAGTACAGCACCTGTTTTTCTCCAAATCCAGGAGAGAAATATTTATTGAGGACTTTTACCTCTTCTGCATTATTTTTGATAATTCTGCCATTTCTATTAGTAAAGTACCATTGTTAGGATTAAGTTTGCACTTAATATACTTTTAAAATCTTCCTTCTTATTGTCATTCATTGGTCATTGATTTCTGATAGCTTTCTTTACCAGTTTTCTACAAAACTGACCTTCTAACTTCTATTCTTTACTATTGACTTCCCCTTTCTTCCATATATTTAATTTGGAGAGCATTGGGATTCCTACCAGGGAGACACCAGTAGGGTCCAGAGACAGCCCCATCTCCTATATCAAGCTCTGGCTAGTAGCTATGTGATAAATGTGAAGATCCTGCCTCCGTCTGTCAGCTGGGAGACACAAAGGTTCTCTCTTTCTACCCTCTGATGCCTCCTGGCTGCTCTAAGCAAGGTGGGGTGGGACTCTGTTAACATGTGCCTCCCGGAGCTTCCATTTACCTGGTGCTGCTGTTCCGTGAATAGTGGGGTTGTGAGTGAGGCAGCAGGTACTGAGTGTTGGACTCTTGCTCTTTCAGGAGCCGGTGACCTTCGAGGAAGTGGCTGTGTACTTCACCAGGGAAGAGGGGGCTCTGCTGGACCCCGTTCAGAGAGCCCTCTACAGGGGTGTCATGCAGGAGAACTATGAGAATGTGACCTCGCTGGGTAAGGATTCCTGTTCCCTCTGTTCTTGGAAGGGGAAATGAAGAGTGAAGGTTCACGCCAGCCCCACGATGCCTCCTCTACTCTATCCTGTTTCAGCATCACCCCAATATGCCAGTGACACACACACACTACCAGAGACCCTCCCAAGCTGCAGAACACTTTGGGAACAGAGCACAGGAGCAGTATCACACAGTGCCAAATATCTCCTCTTTACTCAAGTAAAACTGGGGGTTAGGTCCAGCATAATGAATAGAAGCTTCCTACCCCCGGCCTTCTCTCAAACCCTGAGCCTTCTCTACCCAAACCAGAATGGGCTTGGTATGTAACAAGCAGGCGGCTGGAGTCAGAGCTGCTGGTCCAGGGTGACTTATCACACAGACACTCGGTGCGGCCTTGAATGCTGGCTGGGGATATCCAGACAGGGGAGCTCCAGCAGCAGAACACTGAATCTCACCCAGGATTACAGATGACACAACTCCTCACTGGTCTGGATTGCGATGGAATGTAAATGTCTTCACACCTTCCCCCTGCAGGAGAATGGCTGTTTGATCAGCTGTTTGCCTTGCTATCTCTGAGGAACTGCTCTGTGGGTGTTCCTCAGAATTGTGACTTTTTCAGTAATATCATACTGTAAAATCTCATAACTTTACATACAGTGTTACTACACATTTTAACAGGAGGATAATATTCAGTAGGTTATGTGTTTTCAAATGATACCTCACAAGCCATACTGTGTACAAAATTGATCACAATTTTCTAAAGGAGTAAACACAGGGGTATAGACTGACACAGTGTCTGTGTGTGTGTTCCCAGCAGATATGTGGGTATTTCACTCCCTCATAAGCACAGTGTTCGGCATCTTCAAGGACCTGGGGAACTGGTCCTGGGAATTCACTGGTTTACCAAGTGTGACGCTGTATGGAATTGTGAGACTCTTTGGTATTAATAATAATAATAATATAATCTGATAAAATTGCAATCAATCGTGCTAGATATGCCATGTCAGTGAAAATGTTATGATTTGCCAATAATAATAATATAATAATTTTGTTTCTATGTTTGTATCACCTTTGTATTGTGAGTTATAGATATGTAGGGTATATCTGTATTGCCAGACTTGTGCAGTGTTTCTGGGTGACAACCCCAGACATATTGGCATCAACACTGCCTAGCCTGTTTGATGGCCCATTGAGAGTCATCAGCTGTACAATGAGCCCATGGAAAGGACCAAGGGGATACACCTATTGAGTCAGCAAGACATGCCGGGGTATGCCTGTGTAATGAGAACTCCAAGGCTTTTCCATGCCACGTGCTGTGAAGCTTGTGTTTGGGACACAGGAAGTACAGGCCACATGGCAAAAGGAATGTAAAGGGCAGCTGCATCATCTCCATTCTGTCTTCAATCCCCCTTCCTACCTCTGGAGCAACTTCTCTACAAACTGAACCCTGGAACAAAAGACTCAATGACCCATCCGAGCTGTGGATGTGTTCCGGACAGACTTTCAAGCCAGCAACTCACCAATACTGCTAAGAACCTGATATATCCATTTTGGAATGTATCTGACTGCGTTCCCATTTAACTTCTTTCTGTCTTTCTTTCGTTTAAACCTGTAGTTTAGATGCTAAGGATCGGCTGGAAGGATGGAATTTTGGGTAATATCCAAACCTATACTGACCTGGTGATGTGGCTGACCCTTTGGGGTCAGAGGAACACTTTGTTTATGTGAGCAGAGTTTTGAAATAACCTCTCACTGTACTGGACCTCGCTGCTGATTAGGAGCCAGAGAACTGGGATGGAATAAAGGGGGCCGTGTGATTTCTTTTTTCAGCTTCTCGATAACCCGTGTGGGTGATCAGAAGCACAGTGTGTGACTGGTCAGTGAGTTTAACTTCAGTGTTAACCATCAGTTTTGGGAGCATCTACTCTCCCTTTTTCAGCCTGTCCTAACTTTGGCATTTTCAGTGAGAACTGCCCCTGGCCCACCAGGTCACACTAAGCACTAAAGTTAAATTAATAGAATGTTATTTTATGACCAAGTCTTATGAAATCAACTGAACTCCTTTGTTTTCTTTCATCTGAGCAGGGTTTCTAGTTTTCCAACTTGATGTGATCTCCCAGCTGGAACAAGGGGAAGAGCCATGGGTCCCAGACCTCCAGGGTTCAGAGGAAAGAGAGATCCTGAGATCTCCCTGCACAGGTGAGGAAACATTAAACCACCTCAGAATCTGTAAGTGCCTGAAGGAAACATCTGGAATGCCCAACAAAGCCCTTGGGGAGGTCTCTCAGTTCATTATTGTCCCTTGCAGGGGTCATATCCTCAGGGTAAATATAGTTCATGGCTTCCTATAGATCCTAGCAGACACCAGGCAGTAGCTTCCTCCCTTCCCCCTGCGTATTTGGATGGGATGTGAAGGCTGAATTCATCCCCCTCCTCTCTCCTATTTGGGGGAAGAGTTGGGGGGAGTTCAGCTCCTGATTTTTATTTGACCTGTCCTCAGCACTTGTTTTGGTTTGGTCTTCCCCTTTCCATCCCTGTTTGAGGTTTCTGTCTCTGTCACAGCAGGTGATGCAATGGCATGTGAGAAAGAGGAGCAGAATTCTCAGCCTGAAAATGTTGAGCCAGTGGGTAAAAACAGAGCATTATTGCAAAGATCGAAAAGGAATGTGTCCAGGAGTCATGAGCAGGGAAAGTCCTGGGAGATTCAGCACAGACCAAAAACAGATCAAGGAAACCAGCCAGGGAAGAAAGTGGATAAATTTATTTCCTGTTGGGGAACTCAGAAGGTCCTCATGGAAACCACAACACAGCAGGATATCCTCAGGCGAAAGAGAAAAAATAGATGCAGTGACTGTGGAAAAACCTTCTCTCACAGCTCAGCCCTTTCTGTACATCAGGTAACCCACACAGGGGACAGGCCCTTTGAATGCCGTGAGTGTGGGAAAAGCTTCACTAGCAGCTCAAACCTTTCTCAGCATCAGAGAATCCACACGGGGGAGAGGCCCTTTGAATGCCGTGAGTGTGGGAAAAGCTTCACTCAAAGATCAGTCCTTTCTAGACATCAGAGAATCCACATAGGGGACAGGCCCTATGAATGCACTGAGTGCGGGAAAACCTTCAATCGCAGTTCGCACCTTATTAGGCATCAAACAATCCACGAGGAGAGAGGCCCTATGAATGCCGTGAGCGTGGGAAATGCTTCACTAGCAGCTCAAACCTTATGTTTAATTTACCCTGGTTCCTCAACTGTTGCTACAGCTCTAGTACCCATCAATCCAAAGACTGAGAGAAATGGAGAGTTCCAACCATTATCCTTTTAGTATCTTATTGTTCCTCTCTCTGTTTTTTGTGCTGGCCTTTCTATTCCATCATTTTTTGCCTTTGTTTAGTTGGTAACAGTTGGTTTCCATCACTCACGTTTGTTTGTTTAAATCTCTATCCGTTGTTAAATAAATTTTTTGCTTGTTCAATAACTGGACTCAGGTGCTGTGTGAAATACAGTAACAATGGTCCACAGTAAAACTAGTAACCTGGGATACTTGGGGAAGAGAGGATCTGGGATTTCACCAAGTATCTGGTGATCCGGGTTGGACCCAGAGGGGGACACATTGAAGGAACTCAAGGGTTAAGGTGGCTGCTGTAGATCAGAGGAGGGTCCTTGAGTTCCAGCAGGCTGGTGAGTTTGGTCACTAACATCCAGCTGCCAAATGCAAAACTCCCTCTTCCTTGTGGCAGGTGGCAACAAGGAGACTCACAGTCCTCAGCACCCTGAGAAGGGTCACAATGTGTCTCTGTGTTGATCCACCTGTCAAATTCACACAGGGAAAGCTCCCGATAGCACAAAACTCTGCCCTATGAAATCATGGAACATGTGCTCTTTGCTCTGTGAAAGCATGTAAAGAATCCAAGCGCTGGAGGACAGGGTTTGGGTCCAGAGTGACCTAGACAAATTGGAGGATTGGGCCAAAAGAAATCTGAGGAGGTTCAACAAGGAGAAGTGCAGAGTCCTGCACTTAGGACGGAAGAATCCCAGGCACTGCCACAGACTGGGGACTGACGGAGTGAGGGGGGTTTGATAGCAGCCTTCAACTACCTGAAAGAGCAGCAGTGTGGGCTTTCTCCTGGCCACTTTTGCTGGGCTGGGCAGGCGTCCTGGAGGCCTTTCTAGAAGAGAATTGGGAACGGAGTTAGAAAAACCAATGTGAAAACCCGAACCTCAGGTTTAGACTCATTTATTTATAATATAAAATCTTCAATTCTAGTGTCACAGTCAATACAATTGCTTCAGCCTGATAGTTGCCCAAAGGGAAACTTAACTTCTCTCCAAAGGGAGTGGAGAGAAAGCACTTTTCAGAGTCCAAGAGAGACAAGGTGGTGAGGGTAAGAGGACCAACCTCTGTTGGTGAAAGAGACAAGCTGTGGAGCTAACCCCACACACTTCTTCAGTTCTGTGTAGCCTGGAAATTCGTCTCTTCCATAACCAGCAGTTAGAACATAAGAACAGCCACACTGAGTCAGACCAGTTCATCTAGCCCACTCTCCCGAAAGTGGCCAATGCCCGGCGCCCCAGAGGACCCCTGGGACCAACATGGATACAAAACCACCACAAACAAGGTTAAAAGTCAATGCACAGGGGAGAAGGATCTTGTGTTTCATTCCTTATGTCCTAGTCCCATCGTGTGGCCATTTCCTTTTCTTTTCTGTTAAAAGCTTTGGTGTTTTGCACAGAAACATTATTTCCCCAGGAGACACCCAGGAGTGGGGGCTGCATTCCTGTGCCAAACAGTCACTGGAAGGGGGCAGACAAAGGCCTTTAGGACGAGGCATCTGTCACTGTCAAAAGATCATCTCCCTCCTGCAGGTCACTGGCAGCCTGAATTTGTTCCTTATCTTCCCAGAGTCTGGGGGCTGGAATCAGCACTACCCAGCCCCTTCGTATGTACCAGAAACAAACACAAACCTGGTCTTTAAAACAAGCTGTCCCCTTCCTTCTCTGGGAAGATTATTCTGTGATTGAAGTTGAGCTTCAGTTCCCCTCTCCTAGGGGCGGGGTGGGTGTGGGGCCAGCTCCCAGTGAGATCTGTTTTCACCATTGCCCCCTTTCAGTCACTCTGGGATCCTAACTCTGCTCCCAGCTGTCAGGCAGCTTCCAGCCCATCCACCCTGCTCACTAACTCCATGGTCATGTGTCACCCCCTTTGCCAGCACACAGAGCCTGCAGGAAAACTACTCCTGCCAGATGGACTGGTGGTATGCTGGTGTGCATAGGTGTCTTCCAAGCAATTCATCTGGGTTTGATTCCCGGCCAATGCAATAATGGCTTTTCTCTTCTGTTGTTTCCTCATCTGGAAGTGGTTTAATTTCAGTCACATTGTGTTACAATCACATTATCTATAGAATGAGACAATAAATGTGTCAAGGTCTTACAGGCTGGAGGCACACAAGGGGCTGGAATGTGTCATCTGAGAAAGACAGAATACTTGGAAACCTGCATCTCCCATCCCCTGGCCTTGCGTGTTATGATTCCAGCTGCGTGAGCTGTTTGTAGGATGTTCCGGCATGATGGGGAAATGAAGTTTTGAGTCAGTTTTTGCTCCTTCAGATTCCTTTGCTGTTATAATTATAATGACATGAACAACAGGGAGGCAAAATAAACATAAACTCCAAATTGCAATACAGGTGGGGAAAGAGACGATCACGGTTAAGCCAAACACTTCAAAATAAAAATTAATACTAAAAAGGAGAGGGAAGAGATCAGGTATGTGGAGATCCCCTTGATATTTCAATGCACATTGTTAGAATCAAAGTTCAGACTTGACACTGGAAAACTACCTGTCTCTCTCAACACCTGTGATGAGCAAGATGGAGTTGGGACACCTGTTCTGCTTCAATCATTTATTGTCTCTCTGTTCTCTCCTTCTTCTTCCCCCAATTCCTCATCTCCAATGTCTCTGCCTTTCTCCTCTTGCTCCCTCTCCCCTGCCCTTTCCAGGAACTCACAGTCTACAGCATTTAGGACAAGCCAGAGCTCCCATGTTCTGCACATGAGCCTGTGTCAGAGGACATGTGACTCCGGTCAGAACCAGTCACCAGATCAATATGACCCTTTATGGGCGACTTCTCTGCCTGCTCTGCAATTTATATCTCCCCCCCCCCCCGCAAACAGGGTGGGGTACAGCTCTGACTGAGAGGCCTCACAGGAGAAATTTCAGCCCAAAGACAAATTTGTGTGAAATGTTGAGAAATGAAGAGCCCCCCCCAAATCCCCAGAACTCTAGTGTCACCCCCATGGCACCAGCACAGGGAACCCAGTGAGATGGGGTTACAGAATACAAGGGGGGAGGCAGCAGGGAGAGAGGTGACAGGGAATCTCTATTTTTCTTTCTCTCTTCACTTTCTGTTCTTCTCTTTCCTTCCAGGAACTGCAGTCACAGCAGGGAGGGGTTTGTCTCCGTGTCTGTCACGGAGGTGGTGGAAGTGATGGATTCTGTGACTTCCTGCAACCTCCGTGACTTCTGCAGTGGCCACAGTGGCTGACTCCAGGGCCATTCAATCAACTGGCTCCAGGGACCGCCCAAGCAGCGGCCAATGCGGCTGGCCCGGGGACCACTTGACCAGTGGTCCCGAGGGCAGCAGGAGCAGCCACAGCTTGGTGGCCTCTGGCAGCACTTCTGGGGTGGCCAGAGCAGCAGCTGGCCCCCTGGGGCTCCCCCCTGCCCTAGCAGCAGCTGGAGTGGCAGCGACTCTCAGGGCTTCTCCCCTGGTAGCTGGTGCTCATTATCCATCAAATAAATCAAAACACTTCCCCCTGCAAATGGATTTAGCCCGGGACCCTCAGAGTCAGCAGCTGTTACGCCCCCACTGAGCTCTCTGGTCAGGTGTCCTAGTGCTGGGAGCCTCCGATTTAGATCCTAAAATAGCGTTTTTTGCACCAGGAGCGGCTGAAATTTTGGACCAGACATTGTAGCTCCACCGTTATTTTATTGAATTGCTTCAAAACAGCAAGTGTAGAAAGTCTCCTAAGTGCCAGGCTCTCTGCCATGGAAACAGCTGCCCCTGCTCTCCAGGAGTCTGTGCGCTCCACCCAGCAACGTACACACCTGCTCCGCACTGAAGGGGGTCAGACAGTGACGGTAACACAAATCTTCAGACTATTAACCCAGGTCCCTTTCTTTAACCCAGGACATGCCAGTCACCTGTTAGCCATGGCGTTATCTTCATCTTCAAATACCTCTCAGGACATTGAACAGAGGGAGTGAACCCCCCCAAATGGCTCCCTGTTGAGGCGTTGTACCGTACCTGCCCCTGGAGACTGTCTGGTTTTATACTCTTAGAGCTTTTTCTCTTCAAACCCCTTATCCCAATCTCTGGGCCAACCTCCGCATTTCAGAGTTTAGAATTTACTCTCATCACCCTCCTATGGCACTTTCCATGTGAATTAGGCAAAGCAAGTAGGGGAAGCTCCGTGGCTAATGAAAACCAACGCTCTGGGTGAGGCCTGAACTCACACCCACAGCTGTATTTCCCCCTGCATGAGCCACTATAGGTGCTTCTTAGACAAACTTGGGCTGTCGGTGGTTATGTGTGTCTGTGCTTCACCACTTTGGCTGCTCTGTGAAAAGCTGATGGTTCAAACAGAAGCTGGTGGGTTTTTGTTTTAAGCAATTAGAGTCTAGTACATTTTAACAGGCAGAAAATGTCCTATTCTGGTCTAGCCCCATTTGACTCCTTCTGTCCATCTTCTTCCTTCGCCCTCAGTGTCTTTCCTTCCCCATTGGGGACATGCAGAGATGAACCCCAGTCAGTCTGTGTCACAGAGAGTCTGTATCTCCTAAGGAATGTGGGTGAAGGATTCCAGCTGAATTAACGCCGCTCACCTGGGTTAGAAACATTTGTTTCTTTCGAGCACATAGTGGGAAATGGGACATTAATTCAGACCCAGGAGGCAAGGCAGAGGCTTCATGATCCTGATCTCCAGGAAGGGAGAGAGGATCCCCAGGAAGGAGCAGAGCTTCCTTTAGACTCAAGCTGGGTCTCCTGGAAGTTGGAAAAGACCCTTGGTCACTGAGGATCTCATGGGATCGTGCTGCTCCAGAGGCTCGAGAGTCCTGGGTGCAGGGAGGGTGTCACTGCACAGTCTGAAATGGAAGGGAGGACCCTGGAAGGGACGGGGAGGAACGGAAAATGGAGAGGAATGAAACAAAATAAACGCCTCTTCTCTCTCCCCTCCCCAACCCAGCAAGAACTGTTATCAGTGGGGAAACTCCCCACGATGAATGGCAGAGACCACAGAGACATTTGCCAATAGGCCAATAGGAGAAGGAGGAGGCCTTCCTGAACAGCAAGGGGATCTGGCAAAAGGAAGCCAGCATATTTCTGCCTGGTTTTGAACCACAGACCTTTTGCGTGTGAGGCAAATGCAATAACCACTACGCTACAGAAACTCCATCTACTTGGTTGTTGCTCACCCTGGCACAGACCAATGGACAAACCTAGAGAAAGTGGTGGCAGCCCTTCAGTGGGCCAGCTGGCAGAGCAGAGGACTGGAGCGGGCACTCAGGAAGTCGTCCTTACGTAGCCCTTGTGACTCCAGCTTGAGGGAGAGCTTCTTTTTCTTCCCCTTGCTGACAAAAAGCAAGAGAAGAATGAACGGTCAGGTGGGCCAACTCGGTGCAGAAGCCCATGCTGCCTTTTCCTGCTGCATAGCCTGAAATGAGGGACTCGTGGCAGTTAAAGGAACTGCTGCACTTTCAGAAAACATCCCACCCGTGCACAAAGGGGGATAGAAGAGCCTGTTAGTCTAGCACGCTCCCAACTGAACTACTTTAGCAGCTGCTCGGTTTCTTTTTGGCCTCCTGCTTTTCTGTCTGGGATGTTGTTGTCAGCTGTGGCACAGAAAAAGGACGTCATTGCGAGCGGCCCATGAAGACAAGATTCACTTTTGCCTTCCTTGCTCGGCTTTACTTGCGTCCTCGCCCTATTCCTGCCTTAGTTCCTGGGTTACCTGAAGGCGACGGGGGGCCAGCAGTACCAGGAGGAAGTTGGGCAGCTAGACCCTGGTGGCAAAAGTCCTGCCGCCACTTGCCACCCCACTCTCTTCTCCCAGCGTCACATATTGGCCACCAGGGACTTGGGGCCCAGCAGCGCAATGGAAGGCAGTGGACAGAGCCACCCTCGCCTTGAAGCTCCGGCTCATTAAACCACATCTTCAGTCACTGATGGCCAATGAGAGACTGACATCGCTTGCTATTTTAGCACTTGGAAATGCCATTGGCCAATCTTTGGATCTCTGTAATGCTGTTACAGAACAAAGGAAAATAGAATCTCAGTGTGACATACTATACCTTTGGGGGAGCGGCTGTAACCCCCATAATCCTCATTTTCATATCATCGTGATCTTACATATAGAGCATGACTTGTAAGGTATCGGGGAAAGGATATGATCGGCTGAAAGTCATTTCTCTACCCATAGATGTAGACCATTCATGCATAGGAAGTTATGAGAATTGTGCAGTGTGGTTGTCACTGTGCTGTAAGGTGGGGGAGTCAGCCAAATATTAGCTCCCTAGTGGCAACAGCAAGGAAAGTAACCAACACCCGGACAGGGTGTCAAACAACCCATCGACAGCCATTGTCCAGCAAGAGAGCTACAATGCAATGACTCACCTGCATGAGGACACCCCAGGGGAATTGCTCAGACTTGCTTGGAGAGACGCAGTGATGCTCACCTGACTCTGAAGGGGGGAGGGGGGGCAAAGCCATGAGGGAAGAAAGGACATGATAAAAGGAGAGACATTCGCCAGGCTTTATCTCTCTCTCTGTCACCTACATCTACAGACACCCCCACACCAAGCAACTGAAGCGCTGATGAAAGGGGAGAGCCTGGTTGAAAAGCCACCAGCCAGCCTGTGGTGAGAAGCATCTGAGTTTGTAAGGGTACTGAAAGGGTTAAGATCAGCTTAGAATTAAAAGCAGTGAGGAGTCCGGTGGCAGATTTATTTGGGCATAAGCGTTCATGGGTAAAAAGCCCACTTCTTCAGATGCATGGAGTGAAAATTGCAGATAGAGGCATAAATATAGATTGGAACATGAAGTGACGGGAGTTACTGTACAAGGGGAGAACCAGTGTTGAAGGCTAATTCAGTCAGGGTGGATGTGGTCCTCTCCCCATAATTGATGGGGAGGTGTCAATACCAAGAGAGGGAAAAATGGCTTTTATTGTGAGCCAGCTACTCCCAGTCCTTATTCAAGCTCAAATTAATGGTGTTAAGTTTGCAAATCAATTGTAACTCTGCAATTTCTCTTTGAAGTCTGTTTTTGAAGGTTTTTTGAATGGCTACTTTGAATTATTGGGTGTGAATGTGTAAATGTGCTATTGACTATACAAGTCCCGTATGGTCTTGTGATTTAGATTCCTGGTTTTCACCCAGGTGGCCTGGGTTCAATTCCCAGTGTAGGAACAATGCAGAGCTTTTGCTCAGAGGGGAGGCAGGAAATGAAAGGAATGGGAAGGGATCCTGCCAGCAGGGGAGTTGGACAGTGTTGGAAGGGGACCCCAGAAGTGGGGGTGGGGCAGTGGTCTGCAGGGAGATGAGGGAAGGATCCCAGCTCTGTGGGAAGTCGACATTCTGGAGAGCACAGGCCTGGCATGGGGGGTGGGAAGAGTGAGTGTGTCCCTCTAAACTCACCACCGGCAGACTAGGCAGGCTTGGAAGAATTACGTATTTGTTGGTAAATGTCAATTTCTGTGTAAACACACAACCCAATGGCAAAATCTTTCCATCGATAATAATCAAAACTAACAGATGGGCAGAGTAAGAAACATGTTGCTTGAGAACTTATCCTGTTCTAATCCTCTAGGGTTCCCTTTTGCCTTAGGCACCACCACATGGGCATTTCATATCCCTCCTCATTTTCACACAGACCCACAATTTCCTTTGCACAGATCCATGAACAGCAAAACCTCCCTGTGTCTATTGTCTGAGCCAGGGCATTCGATTCCACTGAAACCTTCTCTCCTGCAATGGCAATGGTCAGACAGAGGGAATGCGTCCACCTTCCCCCTGGCAATGAGATATTCACTCTCCTCTTCTTGCTGCTGTTGTTATTCCATGAGTCATCAAGGATGGAATAAAAAGCTGAGTTTACTCCAGGGTGAGGAAAGAACGGAGCCACCAACGCCCTCAAAAATCTCAGTGCCCAGAGAAAACCTGCCTCTGTTATTGGAATCACAGAGGTGCTGGCAATACAACCGGAAAAGGGACTGTCTGAATTGCCAAGGCAGGGAATGAACAATCAACAGCAACATCATTAACCACAAACACACACTAATCATGCTCCAGCCAGTAGGAAATGGGCAGGAATTCTTGCTGTTCAGCCATGGCCACACGTACAGAGCTGCACAGCAGTGAGTGTGCTGGGGAAGCTGGTCTGAGCAAACAATTTGTAATGACCCTTCAGAGAGAACAGAACCAGAGTGTAGAAAGGCCCCTGTGTTAAGTGGTTGTGGCTGAGGCCTTAGGTAGCTGGGCTAGAAAACCATGGGTGTCTTTCTGTGAAGGTTTGATCCTTGCCAGCTAGGCAAGGCTGGTGTGTGGTGTCTCCATGGCTGTACTTTCAGCGTCTGATCACAACAGTGCCATAGGGAGCCAAGCCTAGACATATTCAGAGGCTAAGGCCAGGTCAATGTTTCAAACAGTGAGGCTATGCTGCTGCAGCTCAGTAATGGAGATGCTCTATGCCAGGGTTTCTCAAACGTCCTTTCACTGCAACCTCCTTCTGCCAAAATAACTTAATACATAGCCCTGGAAAGAGGGACCAAGCCCCCCCACTTGGTGGGGGGGAGAGTGCCAAAGACTGAGCCCCGGTGGGGGGAGGGCAAAACCAAAACCTGAGGGATTCAGCCCGGGGGGGGGCTCAGACTTTTGGCTTCAGCCCCAGGACCCAACAAGTCTAATGCCAGCCCTGGTGACCCCATTAAAACAGGGTCACGACCCACTTTACAGTCCTGACCCACAGCTTGAGAACCACTGCTCCATGCTGAGGGGGGAGAGTTTTCCTGTTGGTATAGTCAATCCACTTCCCCAGGAGGTGGCAGCTCTGTCATAGGGAGAAGCTATATCAGTGGGTGTGCAAGCTGTGGTGTTTACCACATTTAAGAAGTTTAATCAAACCCCATTTTTAAAACCACCTGTGGTCTGGGAATGGCAAAGGAGCTCGATGAAGCAGGGTCTGTCCTTCAAAGTCCTGGAGACCACGATTCCATATTCCTGTTGTAATGGGGGTATAGCTCAGTGGTAGAGTGTTTGATTGCAGATCAAATGGTCCTTTGTTCAAACCCAGGTGCCCTCTTGAAAAAAATTTTCATTTCCATTCTCCATTATGTTCAGGAGCTCCACCATACGAGGATGCTTGAAATGAATGTGAACACTCAACATTTTGCTGTCCAAATGCATAAAAACCTAGCAAACCTGTCCATCAGCTGAAATCAGTTCCAATCCTCTAAGTGTCTAGTTTATGTTTTCATCAATTAAACAAAGGTATCATTCCCTGAAGCAGAGCACAAGTTTGAAATACAGGCAGCATAGAGCCAATATTCATAATGTCAACTACAAAAAAATGATACACATCTAGAAAAAGCATCATTATATTCAGCCAATCAGAACCTCTCCATAGACCCTTACGACCACTTCCCTGTAATATTGGCTGCAAATATAGAACAGTGGTCGCAATGGTCATCTATACAGTTACAGATTATGTCAATAACATCACAGGAGGTGATACAGCATCTGTGAGTCTGATACTGGAATACTGCCTCCAGTTTTGGTGTCCTCATTTGAAAAAGATGTTGTGAAATTGGAGCTGGGGCAGCAAAGAGCCACCTAATGTTCTGAGGACTGGAAAAAATACCTTCTAGTGAGCTATTGAAAGAGCTCAACCTGATTAGCTTATCAAAAGAAGATTGAAAGGTGACTTAATTGAACTGCCTTAATGGAGAGAAAAGATTGGGTATTTAAGGGCTCTTTAATCTAGCAAAGAAAGGCATAAGAAGACCCAATGGCTGGAAGGTGAAGAAACACAAATTCATATTACAACTAAGGCACAAAAATTCAAACAGCGAGGATGATTCACCACAAGAACAAGCTACCAAGGAAAGTGGTGGATTCTCCATCTCCTGATGTCATTTAATGAAGACTAGATGCCTTTCTGGAATGTGTTTGCCTCAAAAGTAGCTATTGTGTCCTACAGGAGGCCTGTGATATGCAGAGGGTCAGATTAGATGCTCTAATGGTCTCTTCTGGCCATAAAGTCGACTCATTTCTGAAAAACTGAGTGTAGCATTGGGAGCAGTGTCTGATGTTTCCCTGTCTAGCCAGCTTGCTGCCTAGAACGCACGCTCCTTGAGTGGGGTGATCCACAGGGAGTAGCTCAAACCTGCAAAGTGCCTAGGCAGGGGCAGGACATTGGCACAGCAAGGGAGGGGTGTGGCAGTGACATCACAAAGGCCTTTTGCAGGACCTCAGACTATTGGTCAGAGGTGGTGGGGAGGTGGTGACCTCACAGAGAGATGCTGACATCAGCCAGGGGCGAGGGGCCAGGGAAACCTCAGAGACCCCTGTGGCTTTGCTGCAGCAAGTCTCCTTCTCCAGGTCTCTCTTTGAGGACTGAGAGAGTATTCGGGTTCACGGACGTGAGCGCCAGGAGGAACCTCTTGAGTTTTCTCCTTCCCTTTTAGTGATTTTACTAGAAAACAGCCGTCCCTGTTTAGAAGGTAAGAGCCTCCTGGAGGTTTGAAACCTGTTCAGTCTGATCCATCTGGTGACAGTTGAATTCTAGGCATGGAAGACACGAGCTTAAGGAGGCAGAACTTTATTCTGCACCTGGGATTTTGTCCCTTAGAATCACTGGGGACATTAGGGTTTGTTCTTTTTGCTTCCTATCTTCCTCCCTCCTCTTTTTCTCTTGCTTCCTTTGTCCTTTTACCTGTTCCCCTCCCAACACCAGGAGGGTGTGTGTGTGTGTGTTGCGGGGGAGTGCTCTGCAGCTCCCACTGTGGGAGGTCCACCCAAAAATATGGGGCTGAAATAGTGCTCGGGCAGTGATCCCCACCTATGACCTGGGCCATCCTTTGGGCTCTCTGGTGAGAACCCTCAGCCTCCCGTCCTCAGTCTCTATCCCTGATTGGCTGAGCAGGGGGTTATTGACAGGGACGAGACTCAGGTCCTTGTTGTTCTCTTTTAAGAGCAATGAAATAAGTCAGAACCAGTTCTATGTTTGATGAATTTTGCTGCTTCTCTGCATTAATGGTCTCTGAGGAGAACTGCAACGTTAGAGAGAATCGTGAACTGCTCAAATACTTGCTGAATAATTACTATCACTGTTGTTGGTCTGGAGCTCATCAGAGCACTTTATTCAGGTCATTCACTGTCTGAAATTCAAGATCCGATGGTAAGTTTGAAAATCAGGGCTCTTGGGTTCTATTCCCAACTCCGCCACTGGCTGGGTGTGTGACCTAAGACAAGTCAATTCTCCTTTCTCAGCCTTAGCTTCTCCTCTGTCGAGTAGGGATAATAATGATCTGCTCATACCTACCTCACGGTGCGTGGAGGCAGGGTCGGCTCTAGGTTTTTGCCGTTCCAAGCAAAAAAATGTTGGCTGCCCCACCCTCAGCCCTGGGGTCCCCGCCAGAGGAGCCTGCTGAGCCCTGGGCTTCCCCACCCCCACAGCCCCTGCCACCCCAGCCCTGGGCTCTCCCCCCGCCCCCCGACACCCTGTGCCAACAACATAGGTTTGTTCCCAGTCCGCCCAGGCTGAGCTGCTCCCGTTTATATTCCGTCTCCAGTCGGCACATGCCCAGAGAGGGTGAGGGGGTGTGGCCTCTTCAGCCCACATGGCGCAGTTAACCCTAGCAGTGCCAGGTCAGGGTGGATGCACCTCATCACAGACAGCATTTCCCAAATGTTGGGATTAGCTAGGAGATCTCTTCAGGAGTAACCTCCTGTAGGGACTGGGTCACAAATACCTTGGGAACCAAATACCTGGGCGTTTTCCTAGTTCTGAATCACTTGCTGTGGAATTCTATCCCTGGATCATCTGAGACAATATTGACCTAAACAACTGAACTACCCTGTGCACTTACTTCGGTCAGTTGCACCCATTTGGGGTCTGCTGCTGTTCACCTTTTCAGAGTGGAGATTTAAACATACGACTGTTTCTTTGATAATATGTCCAACAGCTTGGAGTATTCTCTCCTGTTGACTGAACTGCATTTGAATTTTCTTCATGTCATCATGCAGGAATAGGGGGAAAAACAAACCTGAAGTAAAAAAATGGTAATTTGTCTGAAATTTCCCAAAAAATCTGAGCTGCATTCTGTCAAACAAAACTAACATGCAGTTATATGACCAAGGAGCCTTCATGAAAGATAGAAAACCCATATCACAGAGAGGTAGAAGACACTTTCATTTTAATTTAAAAGTGAAATTCCAGACTAGGTTACATCTGATGTCTCAGAATCAGGATGAGAGATTCTCCCATGATCCACTGAAACCTGCTTCACCCAGCGCTTTCTCATGCATCCGACGAAGTGGGTATTCACCCACGAAAGCTCATGCTCCAAAAGTCTGATAGTCTATAAGGTGCCACAGGATTCTTTGCTGCTTTTACAGATCCAGACTAACACGGCTACCCCTCTGATACGTCTCTCATTAGTGTTATTTACAGGAGTTTTAGCACCTTCATAACGGGAGAAAAAACAGCCGACCTTCCCAGAAGCAGCTTTGCCATTGAGGGAAAAGGGGATTTGAACGGTGCTTGGGATCCATTTGAAATCCCCTTCCAAGTCTGACACTTTCATCTCCTGCCAGACTGACTCTGATTTAGGATCAAAGACGTGTACAAGCACCATTCCCAAGCATGGACAGCCAAGAACATGACCCCACCAGACACGTTGGGAAGCGAAGGAATACGAAGGGGTGAACTGTGCATGGCTCAGGCACAAGGTAACAGTTCTGGGGTGATGGGGAAGGATGGAATGTCTGAGTCGCCCCATCTCCTTCCAGTGTCACAGAGCCTAAAATGACCCTTATTTCCCTGACACTGCTCCAGCTCTTCATCATATTTAAATATATTTTAAATGAGAAAAAAGTCAACAAAATAACTGCTGTTCTGCACAACCCAGGGTAATGTGAGAACAACTGGGAATGAGACAATCTGTCCTCAAAGAGGAACTTGACGTCTCTAACAATAACTTTGCACTGGGAGGAGGGGTACAAATGTGAATCTCCAGGTTTGTTTAGACAAGGAAAGGTGACGGTGATTAGGTCAGATCAGGAGGAAATGTGCTAGATAACCCCACTGACTATCCATAGCCCATGTCTTTACTGCAAGAATAGCTGTCTTATTACATCAGGAAAGTGAACTCAAGCTAGCTAACTCCATGGCAACCACAGTGATGAGACCCACGTAGATTTTATCTCAATGTAGCTGGTTGAAGACACCCCCCATCTCCCCCACCTGGGGTGATGACATTCCTGGTAGAAAGGACACACACTCCCATGACTCGCAGGACAATGGAGTTGATACAAAGGACCACAGGATCCACCCCAAGGCCGGCGAGCTCCAATATTGGGCAACTCATGTGTGGGAGCTGAGGAACTACAGTGTGCAAAAGATGCAAACAGCGTTAACACTCACTGCCTGGGAACTGTCAAAAGAATTAAAGAAAAAATCTCCTGACAGCTCTAGAGAAGGTTTTTATGAAGTTTATCTCCTTTACGGATTCTCTGATGTTTAGAAAGGCCTGAACTATGAGTGAAGCTTTTCCCACACTCGCAGCATTCATATGGTCTCTCTCCGGTGTGGACTCTGTAATGTGTAACAAGGGTTGCGCTCCGAGAGAAGCTTTTCCCGCACTCACTGCATTCATAGGGTTTCTCTCCTGTGTGGACTCTCTGGTGAGAGATGAGAGAGAAGAGGTGAGTGAAACTTTTCCCGCACTCACTGCATTCATAGGGTCTCTCTCCTGTGTGGATCCTCTGATGCATAGTAAGGTTTGAGCTCCGAGAGAAGCTTTTTCCACACTCGCAACATTCATAGGGTTTCTCTCCCGTGTGGACTCTCTGGTGAGAGATAAGGGAGGAGAAGTGACTGAAACTTTTCCCGCACTCACTGCATGCATAGGGTCTCTCTCCTGTGTGGATCCTCTGATGCATAGTAAGGTTTGAGCTCCGAGAGAAGCTTTTTCCACACTCGCAACATTCGTAGGGTCGCTCTCCCGTGTGCGTTGTCTGATGAGAGATAAGGGCTGATCTCTGAGTGAAGCTTTTCCCGCACTTGCAGCATTCGTAGGGTCGCTCTTCTGTGTGGATTCTCTGATGAGAGTTAAGGGTATATCTCTGAGTGAAGCTTTTCCCGCACTCACGGCATTCATAGGGTTTGTCTCCTCTGTGTATTCGCTGATGCCTACTAAGGGCTGAGGTACGATTGAAGCTTTTCCCACACTCACAGCATTTGTAAGGTGTCTCTTTCGTGTGGATTATCTCATGTCGAATAAGGGCTGAGCGGTAGTGGAAGTTTTTCCCACACTCACTACACGTAGTCTCTCGCTTTTCCGTGAGGATTTTCTCCTGGGACGTAGTTTCCTTGAGGTCCCTGTGAGTTCCCTGACAATTAATGGGTTCATCCACTCTCTCCTCTGAGTGGTTTCCTGCTCTCTCTGGTCTGTGGTAATTTTCACCAGCTTTTCCCTGCTCATGGGGGCTGGACACACTCCCTTTGGCTCTTCGCAGTAATTCCCCATGCGCTTCGGCGAGCTCAGCATCTTCCTGGTGAGGATTCTGCTCCTCGCTCTCCCTCACCACCCCATCACCTGCTAGAAGAGAGGAGAAATCTCAGAATTGGGGATGGAAAGGCAGAGAACAAACCCAAGTAAGTGCTGGAGAGACAGAAAATAAAAATCAGGGACTGAACCCCCCCACAAACTCTTCCCCACAGGGGACAGTGGAGGGGATCAATTCTGCTCCCCACCCAGGACCGGCCTTTAGGGGGGGCCGTACGGGTGCCCCACCCAAGGGGGTGCCGGGCGCAGGGTTTGGATTCCCACCAGGTAGACGCATATTCGTTCACCTAAAGGTGGCGTGTCAGGTGTCTGTCGAGGAACTAGTTAGGTAGGTCTTAGGTAGCTCTTAAAAGCTTTGCCAGTCCAGCTCTATTGTTTAAGGCTGTGAAAAAGTGCACACACGCACACCATCCAACATGGCTCTGCTGGCCAAAGCTCAATTACAGATACAGCTATAGCGCAAAAGCATCCATTTTTTAAAACAGGAAACTAAATGCTCATAAGCTACATTAATGCAGAGTTAAGGTTGCCCAGTGCTGTCTCCTGCCTTGCACCATATGGACGGTGAGTAAACTTAAACCTCTGCAGACCAGGAAAAGTTAATGTAAACTTTCCCCCAACCCTTAACCCTGTAGCTAGCCAGAACCAGTGAGAATGGTTCTGTGTGGGCCGTGCAAAGGTTAACCAACTGCCAAAGGGACTCAGGTATTCAGCTCAATGCAGCAGTAACGGGATGAATTCTATGGTCTGTGGTATAAAGGATGTCAGAGTAGACGACCTAATAGTCACATCTGGCCTTAAAATCTATGAACCTATAATCGACCCGAGGAAAGACTAAGACTAAGACATTGTCTGTGCTGTGCTCACAGGTGTGAATCTCAGCACCTATCCGCATGCCTCCAGCTGTGTGCACTGGGCCAGCTGTAGCTGTGTGCACTGGGCCAGCTGTAGCTGTGTGCACTGGGCCAGCTGTAGCTGTGTGCACTGGGCCAGCTGTAGCTGTGTGCACTGGGCCAGCTGTAGCTGTGTGCACTGGGCCAGCTGTAGCTGTGTGCACTGGGCCAGCTGTAGCTGTGTGCACTGGGCCAGCTGTAGCTGTGTGCACTGGGCCAGCTGTAGCTGTGACTGGCTGATGGAGGGATTGGTTGCAGCAGCTGGGCAGAGCTGTGCCTGTGCTATGCAGAGAGGTGCATGTGAAACTTGGGGGGCAATTCTGCCTCATTTCCGTGCTGCGTGTTGTAGGCTTGGTCAGCAAAGGTGTCCAAGGGTGTGTTCTTGCCATGGGGGTTGTCAGCACCCTGGGGGCGTATGTTCGAGTGATCTGTGGGGCTTAGTGAGGGGTAAGTGAAGGCAGTGACTCAAAAGGAAAAGTCAGGTTGAGGGCAAGGGGGTAGTAACACTGTGCAAGTCTCAGCTGGCCTGTGTGCAGGAGGTTCAGTACTGGAGAGCAGGCCAGGGGGAGGAAGCTTCTGTTTGCTATGATGGAGTTGAACCGGAATATTATCTTAGCAAAGAGAAGAACATGTTAGACATTCTGCTGTACTGCTCTGTTCCCAGAGCGCTCTGTAACAGGGGAGGGGAGAGGGCTAGTGTGGGTGTCTCTGGCATGTCGGGGTGATGCTGAAACAGGGCAGAGCAGAGGTGGCATTAGGGGAGTGGCATGAACCTTAACGCTGCATTTCTCTTTCTAAAAACCGAGGGGACAGGAACCCTTACCCAGCGAGGTCACATTCTCACAGTTCTCCTGCATGACCTCCCTGTAGAGGGCTCTCTGAGTAGGGTCCAGCAGAGCCCCCTCTTCCCTGGTGAAATACACAGCCACCTCCTCGAAGGTCACCGGCCCCTGAAAGAGCAAGAGCCCAACACTCAGTACCTGCTGCCCCACTCACAGCCCCACTATTCAGGGAGGAAAGGAGCCAATCAAATGGAAGCTCTGAGAGAGTCAGCAGAGTCCTATCCCCACACTGCTGAGAGCAGCCAGGAGACATCTGGGTGAGGGGACGAAGTGAGAGCCCCTTGTCTCTCCCAGCAGATCCACCACAGACCTACTAGCCAGAGGCTGATACAGGAGATGGAGTCCCCAGTAGGGTCCAGGCACAGCCCCATGGTAGGGAACCCAACACCCTCCCCACTGCCAGCAGCTGGATGTGAGGGGCCGGGACATCTTCCCTACACCTCCCTGCTGGGTGCCCCCTTTCCATGTCACACCAGCCCCTAGCTAGCAGGCTGAGGGTTCAGCCCTGGAAACCTGGTCAGTTTTCCCAGCCCTGCCCAGGGAGTTGCTTTGTCTGTTTCCTGTTTCACAAATTAGGGAATTTTCTCCCCCAACACCCAAGTGTTTGTTCTGAGGATCTAGGCCCACGTTAACAAGTCCCAGCAGGTTTGTCACACTCTGTCCCCACTCCCTATCCTCACCCAGGGTATTCCCTGCCCCCCTCCAGACCTAACTCCCCAGAAGTTGCCACCTCTTCAGTATTTCCTGCCCCTCTCCCTCCAGCAGGAACCCACCAGCAACCCCCCAATAACCCCTACCTGAGCTGGCTCCACTACAGCCATTTCTCCTGTCCCATGGGAGGCTGGGACGAGCTGGAGCGAGAGGTGGGCATCATTGTGCAGCCTGGCAGGGCGAGAAGGGCAGTGGTGGAGGTTTCAGAACAGGCTTCAGTTCAGTTCATTTCACATCACGATTCCCCCAGGCCCTTTCCCTGGGGACAGGGATTGTAGATTCTGCCAGGCTGGGAACATGCTCAGTCCCCACAGTGCAGCACAGACCTGGCCCCCGGCCCCTCCTGTCCCCCTTGTGCTCCCCCCAGCAGCAGTAACAAACCAAGACATTGTGAAGCCCTCCCAGCAACAGGGTGTGAACCAAACCCTGGACCAGACCAGACCCAAAGGAGCCCCCTTGGGGGGGGGGGGTCCCCTGACCCTGCCCCCAGGGCAGCGCACTCCTGCCGCAGGGGGAACAGGGAGAGTCCGGGGCTGGTTCTGCCTCTCTCTGCTCCTCACCTCGGTCACAGGGCAGTGACCCTGGGCAGGGAGGCTGCAGTGAGTGTGCGGGGGGGGGGCAGAGATCTGGGAACCTGCCCCCCCCTCTAATTCCCCCTCCCCTAGCGCCCTGCCCCGGGCTGGGAGCCGGGGTCACCGCCCCGTTCCCGGGGTCTCTCCCCGCGGCTGCCCCGCTCCGCCCGTGCGGGAAGGGGGCACCAGGCGGGGGGACCCGCTTCACCCCCCCGGTACCGGGCACAGCAGAGCCGGGGGGGGGGCGGCTCAGACTCGCTGCGGGAAGGATCCTCCCGGCCTCAGCGCGGCAGCAGCTCCGGGCCCCCGGGGACAGCGATGGGGGGGGGGCACCGCGCAGAGCCGGGACCTGCCCCGCCCCCCGGGCTCGGTCACCGGGAGCCTCAGCAGAGCCCGGGGCGGGGCCCGGCTGGAGAAAACTCCGCCCCCCCCGCACAGACCCCCCCGGGGAGCAGCAGCGGCTCAGCCCGGGCCCGGCTCACGCGGAGGCGGCAGCAGCAGCTTTGTTCTCCCGCCCCGCGCGGAGCTCGCACGGCGCACGCACAGTAACAGCTGCTGGAACCCTCCCTTCCCTGGGCTGGAGAGGGCGGAAGCGGCCCCGGGGCAGGCTGGGAGATGTAGTTCCTGACTCTCCAGGAAGCGGAAGTGACGTCGGCAGAGGAGACGGAGACGGGCTGCAAAGGAGCGTTGGGCGCTGGGGCTCTGCCTGGCTCGCGCGGGGCCGTTGGAGCCTCTCCCGGGCCGGAGAAGGGTTGGTGCCGTTGGAGCTCTGGGCATGCGCAGATCGCGGCGGGAGAGCCCTTCATTAACCGTGGCCGGGGGGGGGCAGGTGACCCCCGAGGAGCGGGGAGAGAAAGGGGGGGGGGCTGAGATCCCCTCGGATTTACCGCTGCCCCCTCCCGTGGGGACCCCCCTCCTCCCCCGTCCTGCCCCCTTTCTCCCTAGAGAGCCACGAGCAGCGCCCAGGGTGACCCCCCTCCCCCAACCCCTGAGAAGTTCCCTGTCCCCCCCCCCCCCGATTGTGCCCCATTTTCTCTCCCCTTCGCCAGTGGCCAGTTCAGGTCTCAGGTTTGGGGGTTTCCCCCATTCCCACCTGCAGGGATTTGTCCTTGTGCGGGTGGGAAATGGTTCCCCCGAGGGATTCCTGAGCTGGGCAGAGGGTGAATGGGCAGAGGCTGGGGGGGCCCTGAGACAGGGACACCTCTGGGCTGCGCTGGGGGGGCCACTCTCTGCTGGCAACGGGGCCTGGGAAGGGCCAGGAAGGGGAGGGAGGAGCAAGTGTCCAGCTCTCACTGTGGCTCTGGGGGTATCTGGGGTCCCTGGCCAGGGACTCTGGGGACCGGGTGCCAGGGAAGATCTGGCAGGACCCTGGCTGGGGCTTTGGGGCTGTCTGGGGGCCCTAGCTGTGGGGTCTGGGTACTGGGGGTTGTCGGGGGGCTGCTACTAACCATGATCCTTCTCCCTGATCAGGTTGTGCCAGAGTCCTGGCTCCAAGCACTGCCCGGCATTCCCCAGCCACAGGCCCTGTCACTGTGATAACTTTCTATCCACGTATCAGACACTGTGAGGTGAAATCACTGATTTTTCTTTTTCTCCCCTCTTGAAAATTGCAGGAACTTCTGGTTCTGTTTGGAAAATTTGTGCCCCCCAGTCCTTGTCCTGGATCTGGGGGTGAGGGAGGTGGGAAGGGGGGTCAGCACTGCCACACAATGGTCCCTTCCACAGCGTTCTGGACTCATTCTTTTTAAACTCTGGTTTCACTGAGACCATTGTTAATCCAGAGTCACTGTATGGAAAGACAAGGAGTGACTCTGGATCGACAGTGGGGCAAATGAGACCAGCAATTCTCCCTGTGAGGAGGGGCTCTCGTTAGCTGCTCTCCCCAGAGAGCTAAAGGAGGGAAGCTGCTCAAACGCTCTGTCCCTCTCTGCTCAGGATACTGGGGTTCAGCTTCCTGGGTCAGACGCTGCAGCCTCCATTGTGATCTGGGAGACCAGGCTTAGCAGCTGCTGCTCCCCCAGTGGGGTTCTGTGCTGGGAAGTGACCTGAATTAAAGCTGCTTCTCTGCCCGGCCCAGGGGATGACTTTCTCCTGCTGGTCCTAGCCCCCTAGGGCAGCCCTGGGCCCTGTTAATACTAAATTCTGAGCCAGAGTCTGCAGGTAACTGAAAGACCTCAGGGAAAGTGCTGGGGACTGGCAAGAAAGTGACTCTGCACAAACAGCCCCTCCTCATTTCTCCTCCCAGTAGCAATTGCCAGGAGAAAATCCAGTCCTGGGAGAGCAAAGCCCCCAGGAATGGGACTGTCCCAGCCAGAGGGGCAGGGAGAGAGGCCAGAGGAAGGAGAGTCTGAAAGGGGCAGTGGGATAAATGAGGGGGGAGAGATTTCCAGCTCTCTAGTCCACCCAGACACATGTATTGCTGCATCCCTGGGCAGAACCACTTTCCAGTGAACAAAACAAGGATCAGAGAGAGGAAAAGTCATTTCCTGACTCCATATTCCCCCTGCTGGGGTGTGGCTGCCGTGGGGTCAGTGTCCGAGGGAATCCCCCACAGTGACTCCTTTGGTTCTGCTCTTTTCTAGCCTTGTGTTCAGAGACTTTGTTACAGGGTGAGGGGAGGGAGAAGGGAGGTTAAAAATCTCTCTGTGGGCTTAGTCTGGCAGGAGGGGCCAGGTCTACACTGTAATAAAGAGATCAGGCATTTTCCCAGGATGGCAGAATCTAGGATGTCTGTCATGATGTGAAATTAACTAAAGCCTGTTCTGAAACCCCCACAACTGCCCTTCTCACCCAGACAGGCTGCAGAATGACGTCCATGTTTCACTCCAGCTCATCCCATCCTCTCGTGGGAGAGGGAAGAGAAATGGCTGCAGAGGAGCCTGTTCAGGTAGAGATTATCGGGGGGTTGCTGGTAAATTCCTGCTGGAGGAGAGGGACAGCAAATACACCGGAGATGGAAAGGGTTGTGCAGTCTGGTTTGGAGGTTGGAGCGGGGCAGGAAATGCACAGCGTGGGAAAGGGAGGAAGACAGAGTGTGGCAAACCTGCTGGGAGTTGTTTATTAAGTGCCCTAGATTCTAGGAACAGACCCATGAGATTAGGAGGTGGAAATGTGAAACAGAAATGTGAAACAGAAAATAACCCTCCTACATGGGGCTAGGAAAGTTGACCAGACTCCCAGTGCTGGAGCCTGACCTGACTGACCTGCGGCTGCTGTGAGATATGAAAGGGGCACCCAGCAGTGAGGTTTAGGGGAGATGCCCCTCCCTTCACATCCAGCTCCTCACAAGGTGGAGGGTGTTGGGTTTCCGACCAGGGAGAGCTCCCTGGTCCCTGCTAGGGGCTCCATCTCCTGTATCAGTCTGTGGCTAGTAAGTGGGTGATGGCTCTGCTGGGAGAGAGGAGGGGCTCCCTCTTCGTCCCCTCACCTTGGTGTTTCCAGGATGCTCTGAATGGGGTGGAGGTGGGACTCTGTTGACTGTGATCCACCCAGAGCTTCCATTTGTTTGGCTCCTCTCCTCCACGAATAGTGGGAGTGTGAGTGGGGCAACAGGTACTGAATGTTGGACTCCTGCTCTTTCAGGGGCCGGTGACCTTCGAGGATGTTGCTGTGTATTTCACCAGGAATGAGTGGGCTCTGCTGGACCCTACTCAGCGAGCCCTCTACAGAGACGTCATGCAGAAGAACTATGAGAATGTGACCTCGCTGGGTAAGGGTTCCTGTCCCCTCAGTTCTTGGAAGGGGAAATGAAGAGATGAAGTTCACGCCAGCCCCACAACGCCACCTCTACTCTGCCCTGTTTCTGCATCACCCCAATATGCCAGTGACACACATACTGCCACAGACCCTCCCCTGCTGCAGAACACTTTGGGAACAGAGCACAGGAGCAGTATCACAGTGTCAAATATCTCCTATTTGCTCCAGTAAACTTCTTTGAGATGGGGTGACCACATCATAGACTTTAAGGTCAGAAGGGACCATTATGATCATCTAGTCTGACCTCCTGCACAATGCAGGCCACAGAATCTTACCTATCCAGTTCTATAACAAACCCCTAACCTATGTCTGACCTCAAGCTGCAGAGAATCCTCCAACAAGTGACCTGTGCCCCACACTGCAGAGGAAGGCGAAAAACCTCCAGGGCCTCTGCCAATCTGCCCTGGAGGAAAATTCCTTCCCGACCCCAAATATGGCGATCAGTTAAACCCTGAGCATGTGGGCAAGACTCACCTGCCAGCACCCAGGAAAGAATTCTTTGCAGTAACTCAGATCCCATCCCATCTAACATCCCATCACAGACCACTGAGCATACTTACCTGCTGATAATCAAAGATCAATTGCCAAAATTAGGCTATCTCATCATACCATCCCTTCCATAAACTTATCAAGCTTAGTCTTAAAGCCAGATATGTCTTATGCCCCCACTACTCCCCTTGGAAGGCTGTTCCAGAACTTCACTCCTCTAATGGTTAGAAACCTTCGTCTGATTTCAAGTCTAAACTTCCTAGTGTCCAATTTATACCCATTTGTTCTTGTGTCCACATTGGTGCTAAGCTTAAATAATTCCTCTCCCTCCCTAATATTAATCCCTCTGATATATTTATAAAGAGCCATCATATCCCCCCTCAACCTTCTTTTGGTTAGGCTAAACAAGCCAAGCTCTTTGAGTCTCCTTTCATATGACAGGTTTTCCATTCCTCGAATCATCCTAGTAGCCCGTCTCTGAACCTGTTCCAGTTTGAATTCATCCTTCTTAAACATGGGAGACCAGAACTACACACATTATTCCAGATGAGGTCTCACCAGTGCCTTATATAACGGTACTAACACCTCCTTATCTTTGCTGGAAATACCTCGCCTGATGCATCCTAAAACTGCATTAGCTTTTTTAACAGCCATATCACATCATGATCATCCTGTGATCAACCAATACTCCGAGGTCCTTCTCCTCCTCTGTTATTTCCAACTGATATGTCTCCAATTTATAACTAAAATTCTTATTATTAATCCCTAAATGCATGACCTTGCATTGTTCACTATTACTCCAGTTTACAAGGTCATCCAGATCTTCCTGTATGAGATTCCGGTCCTTCTCTGTGTTAGCAATACCTCCCAGCTTTGTGTCATCTGCAAACTTTATTAGCACATTCCCGCTTTTTGTGCCAAGGTCAGTAATAAAAAGGTTAAATAAGATTGGTCCCAAAACGGATCCCTGAGGATCTCCACTAGTAACCTCCTTCCAGCCTGACAGTTCACCCTTCAGTACGACCCGTTGTAGTCTCCCCTTTTACCAGTTCCTTATCCGGCTTTCAATTTTCATATTGATCCCCACCTTTTCCAATTTAACTAATAATTCCCCATGTGGAACTGTGTCAAATGCCGTACTGAAATCGAGGTAAATTAGATCCACTGCATTTCCTTTGTCTAAATAATCTGTTACCTTCTCAAAGAAGGAGATCAGGTTGGTTTGGCACGATCTACCTTTTGTGAAACCATGTTGTATTTTGTCCCAATTACCATTGACCTCAATGTCCTTAATTACTTTCTCCTTCAAATTTTTTTCCAAGACCTTACATACTACAGATGTCAAACTAACAGGCCTATAGTTACTCGGATCACTTTTTTTCCCTTTCTTTAAAATAGGAACTATGTTAGCAATTCTCCAGTCATACGGTACAACCCCTGAGTTTACTGATTCATTAAAAATTCTTGCTAATGGGCTTGCAATTTCATGTGCCAGTTCCTTTAATATTCTTGGATGAAGATTATCTGGGCCCTCCGATTGTCCCATTAAGCTGTTTGAGTTTGGCTTCTACCTCAGATGTGGTAATATCTACCTCCATATCCTCATTCCCATTTGTCATCCTTCCATTATCCCTAAGCTCCTCATTAGCCTTATTAAAGACTGAGGCAAAGTATTTATTTAGATATTGGGCCATGCCTAGATTATCCTTAACCTCCATTCCATCCTCAGTGTTTAGTGGTCCCACTTCTTCTTTCTTTGTTTTCTTATTATTTATATGGCTATAGAACCTTTTACTATTGGTTTTAATTCCCTTTGCAAGGCCCAACTCTACATGGCTTTTGTCCTTTCTCACTTTATCCCTACATGTTCTGACCTCAATAAGGTAGATTTCCTTGCTAATCCTGCCCATCTTCTACTCCTTGTAGGCTTTCTGCTTTTTCTTAATCATCTCTCTGAGATGCTTGCTCATCCACCTTGGTCTACAACTCCTGTCTGTGATTTTTTCCCCCTTTCTTGGGATGCAGGCTTCTGATAGTTTCTGCAGCTTTGACTTAAAGTAATTCCAGGCCTCCTCCGCCTTTAGATCCACAAGTTCTTCAATCCAATCCACTTTCCTAACTAATTTCCTTAATTCTTTAAAGTTAGTCCTTTTGAAATCAAACACCCTAGTCCCAGATCTATTTTTGTTTATCCTTCCATCTAGTTTGAACTGAATTAGCTCATGATCACGCGAACCAAGGTTGTCCCCTACAACCATTTCTTCTATGAGGTCCTCACTACTCACCAAAACCAAATCTAAAATGGCATCCCCTCTTGTTGGTTCTTCAACTGTGTGGTGAAGAAATCCATCAGCTATCACATCCAGAAAAATCTGAGCCCTATTATTGTTACTAGCACTTGTCCTCCAGTCTATATCTGGGAAGTTAGTCTCCCATGATCACACAATTCCCATTAGAGTTTACTTCATTAAAAACATTAAAGAGGTCTCTATCCATATCCAAATCAGATCCTGGTGGTCTGTAGCACACCTCAAGCACTATCTCAGGGGAGGCTCTAGTAGCTCTCTTTCCCAGTGTGATTTTTGCCCAGATAGACTCTGTCTTATCCATTCCATCATTTCTTATTTCTTTACAGTTAACTTCATCATTGATATACAGTGCTACTCCACCACCTTTGCCTTTATTTCTGTCTTTCCTAAACAGCACATACCCTTCAATACCTGTACTCCAGTCATGATCTACTATTCCACCATGTTTCTGTTATCCCTATAATATCCGGTTTCACTTCCTGCACCAGTAGCTCTAGTTCCTCCATTTTGTTACCTAGGCTCCTCGCATTAGTGTACAGACATCTTAATTCCTGCTGTTTGGCTTCACTGACATTCTTTCCCCGGGGGTTAGGCACAGACATTCTACCACCAGCATCACCTATTAGACTGGTATCTACACTACCCTTCCTCCTTATGTCCATTCTCCTGTCCACAGCTGTATCCTCTCTTACTTTGTTTTCTTCCCTCTCGGTGTTAAATTGCGGCGTGGGGATTACCTGGACGTCTCCCCCAAATTCCTAGTTTAAAGCTCTCTTAATCAGTTGTGCCAGCCTCCATCCTAGAAGTCTATTTCCCTCCTTACTCAGGTGGAGTCCATCCCGAGAGAACAGTCTTCTGTCCATGAATGCTTCCTAGTGGCTGTACATCCCAAAGCCCTCCTTATAGCACCACTGCCTGAGCCATCTGTTGGTCGCCATAATCTTCTCACACCTTTGTTGCCCTTCTCTAGGAACCGGCAGAATCCCACTGAAGATCACTTGAGCCTCGATTTCCTTAAGCGTCTTCCCCAGCTGGCATAGTCTCCCTTGATACGTTCCAGCGAGAATCTAGCCGTACCATTTGTTCCCACATGAAGGACAATCAACAGATTCTTTCCCGCTCCCGTTAGGATCCTTTTCAGCCTCAGGTCCACATCCCATATCTTAGCACCTGGCAGACAGCACACCCTTCTGTTCTCCGGATCAGCTCTAGTTACAGGCCTGTCTATTCAGTCAGGAGTCCCCAATCACGTAGACCTGCCTTTTCCTGGTGACAGTGTGATTCTCCGGTCTGTCCCCTGCTCCCACTGGCTGCAAGTCCTCTCGATTCCTATTCACCCTTGCTATCCTCCGCAACCCTTCCCGTATCCTCCTGGGGGTCATATTTGGTGTTGTCTCCATTGACTCTTCCCCTCTTCCTGTAGGACTAGCAGCTCTTCTCTTTTTCCTTGCCCTCTCACCTTCAGCGACCACCTGCTGTGTCCCTTCTTCATTTTCCAACTCTGCAAACCTGTCCCTGAGCTCTATTTCTCCGTCACTGGCCCGTCTTTTCCTCTGCCTGGTTCTCTTAGTCACATGCTTCCACTGTTCACTTTCCTCACCCAGCAGTCTCCCCTCAGAGTTCTTTGGTCCTGCTTCCATCTGCAAGTCTGAGCTTATCCCTTCAGCCTCCTCATGTCTTTGCTCCATCATCAGCTCGAACCGCCTTCTAAATTTGACCAGAGTTTCCACCTGCATTGGCCTGCTAAACCCAGGGTTGTGAGTTCAATCCTTGAGGAGGCCACTTAGGGATCTGGGGCAAAAATTGGTCCTGCTAGTGAAGGCAGGGGGCTGGACTCGATGACCTTTCAAGGTCCTTTCCAGTTCTAGGAGATTGGTATATCTCCAATTATAACCTTTATTACCTTTATCAGCTCTATCAGGTGGCACTTCATGCAGACAAAACTCTTTTCAGGTACCCCCTCCAGGATCGTGTACATGCCGCAGCTTCCACATCCAGTCATCCTCATTGTGTCTTTCCCTGCTGCCTCTGTATCGGTCATAGCCTTCCCACCTAAAACCTGTTAGTCCAAGAAACACAAAACAAAACAAACCCCCAAAAGGCACCAGAACACTGGCAGACCACCACCCACTCCCTTCACTAGCCTGTCAGTTCCTCTGCCTAGGTCTCTTAGTCTCCCAGGTAAACTCCCTCTGAAACTCCCCTGTTTACAGCTCTGTTTGCTGGCTGCTGTGCCGCTGCAGCTGTCTATGCATCTGCACACAGTGTTCGAGATGTGTGCGTACCATGGATTTATATACAGGCAATATAATATTTTCTGTCTTTTTAGCTATCCTTTTCTTAATGATTCCCAACATTCTGGTTGCTTTTTTCACTGCCGCTGCACATTGAGTGGATGTTTTCAGAGAACTATCCACAGTGACTCCAAGATCCGTCTCTTGAGTGGAAACAACTAATTTAGACCCCATCATTCTGTATGTATAGTTGGGATTATGTTTTCCAATGGGCTGCAATATGTGCTATCCTGTCATCTAGTACTGCTGAGATCCTGCATTCAGTAATATCCCTGCCCTTTCTGTTCCCTTTCTCCACTGAACCCCACCAGTCCATGCTTCCTGTTTCGAGCTTCCCCAGGACACTTCCATTGTCTCTGTCTCTGGACCTCTCTGTGAGCAAGAAGCAGCACCGGGGAGACTTGCCCTTTCTCTGGAGTCTTTGATTTCTGGGACATGGATTTACTTTCTCTGTGTTGTAGGAGACTCTTTGAAATTGAGTGTCTGTGACATTAAGCACAGTGCAACCTGGACTGTTGAACAGCTGTGTCCCCTCAGTTCCCCAGGCTGGGGTGCCTTTTACACTGCTCTACTGTGAGAGCAGCCACTCCTGGGCAGTTCACTCGCAGTCTCCAGCATGTAACTCACTCCCAGCTACACAGTATTGAGTGCTGCTAGTCAGTGACTCACGAGTTACAGTGCAGCACAGGAGAACCCCAGAAAATTCTCTGCTCCGAGACTTCCCCCAGAAATGTGCATCTTTCGCTGTCCAGCACACTCCTGAACAACGCAAGCTCATATGAAGTCTGTCATTTCATCAGTGGAAAATGACATGCGCCAGCCTTGTTATCCCAGATGGAGTTTCCAACACACTTTAATCCAACCACACTGGTTACATAAAGAATAAAATAAGATTGTTAACTATCAAAAAAAATATTTTAAGATACAGATAATGAGGCATAAAGCTCAGAATTGTTTACAAAAGAAATGCAAAGATAAAACACAAACTAACGTCTAAGTTAACCAGCTGAAACGGATTCAAGGCAAATGTTTCTCTCGCCATGTGCTGAGACAGGCTGGTTTTCCTTTCAGCCAGGACTCCCCCTAACCTACCCCTGCCGCCCACGTTCAGGTCTTCAGGAGTTGTCATGAGCAGAGGGAAAGGGGAGAGAGAGAGTCTGAAGCATTTTCCTTACCTCTTTTTATAACTCAGTCCTTTGTACTAGAAACAACTTCAGTTCTCAGCTGAGTCATGGTGCCAGGCTGTCTGTCGGAGATATGAGAATTGGGAGGGAAAGTCTACAGAAAGAGCTTTGGAGCTTTGGTCAAGCTAGTAGGCCTGAAGTATTAGCTGAGCTTGCTTCTCTGTGTAAAGGGCATAGAAAGGCAAAGTGGAATGGAAAATCCCCCAGATTGGGGAACAATGGCTTTGTGTGCGGAAGGGGCCTAAGTAGGTGAAGTGGAAAGTCCCCAAACACACTGATTTGCAGTAACCGAGCTTGTGAAACATAACCACAGTGGAAGTGTTAGAAAAGTCAAACCACGAATTAGACTAGGAATAACAATAACAGGAAAGGCTGAATATGGAAAACTGCTTGTTCAGCTCGCTTTTGACCTGCATCATATTTTGCAATATATTCCAAATAAGGTAATTAACGTGCAACGTATGTGCAATTGTTTGTGGTTTTAAGCTTTAAAAGGCTTGTGTGGTTTTTAGCTCAGCGGGACAGTATTCCAATAGCTGTCGCCCCCTGCGCACTTTTAACCAAGAAAAGAGCCTCAGGCTGAGCTGATTCAAAATCAATTGTGTGGTCGTTTTCCACAACAACTTCAAGAGGTCCCTATGATGGAATGTAAATGTCTTCTTCACATCTTCCCCCTGCAGGAGAATGGCTGTTTGACCGGCTGTTTGGCCAGCTGTTTGCCTTGCTGTCTCTGAGGAACTGGTCTGTGGGTGTTCCCCAGAATTGTAACTTTTTCCGTAATCTCATACTGTAAAATCTCATAACTTTACATACAGTGTTACTACACATTTTAACAGGAGGATAATATTCAGTAGGTTATACATTTTCAAATGATACCTCACAAGCCATACTGTGTACAAAATTGATCATAATTTTCTAGAAGAGTGAACATAGGGGTATAGATTGACACAGTGTCTGTGTGTGTGTTCCCAGCAGATATGTGGGTATTTCAATCCCTCATAAGCATAGTGTTGGGCATCTTCAAGGACCTGGGGAACTAGTCCTGGAAATTCACTGGTTTACCAAGTGTGACACTGTATGGAATTGTGAGACACTTTGGTATTAATAATAAAATAATATAATCTTATCAAATTAAAATGAATCATGCTAGATATGCCATGTAAGGTGTCAGGGGAAATGTTATGATTTTCCAAGTATGATCATTTTGTTTCTATGTTTGTATCACCTTTGTATTGTGAGTTATAGATATGTAGGGTATATCTGTATTTCCAGACTTGTGCAGTGTTTCTGGGTGACACCCCCAGACATATTGGGATCAACACTGCCTAGCCTGTTTGATGGCCCATTGACGATCATCAGCTGTACAATGAGCCCATGGAAAGGGCCAAGGGGATACACCTATTGAGTCAGCAAGACATGCCGGGGTATGCCTGTGTAATGAGAACTTCAAGGCTTTTCCATGCCACGTGCTGTGAAGCTTGTGTTTGGGACACAGGAAGTACAAGCCACATAGCAAAAGGAATATAAAGGGCAGCTGCATCATCTCCATTTTGTCTTCAATCCCCCTTTCTACCTCTGGAGCAACTTCTCTACAAACTGAACCCTGGAACAAAGGACTGAATGACCCATCCAAGCTATGGATGTGTTCCAGACGGACTTTCAAGCCAGCAACTCACCAATATTGCTAAGAACCTGATATATCCATTTTGGAATGTATCTGACTGCGTTCCCATTTAACTTCTTTCTGTCTTTCTTTTGTTTAAACCTTTAGTTTAGATGCTAAGGATTGGCTGGCAGTGTGGTATTTTGGGTAAGATCCAAACCTATACTGACCTGGTAACGTGGCTGACCTTTGGGGTCAGAAGATCATTTTGTTTATGTGAGCAGAGTTTTGAAATAACCTCTCATTGTACTGGACCTAAGTGCTGATTAGGAGTCAGAGAACTGGGATGCAATAAAGGGGGCCGTGTGATTTCTTTTTTCAGCTTCTCAATAACCCAAGTGGGTGATCCCTTTTTCAGCCTGCCCTGATCCTTGCATTTTCAGTGAGACCTGCCTCTGGCCCACCAGGTCACACTAAGCACTGAAGTTAAATTAATAGAATGTTTTTATGACAAAGTCTTATGAAATCAACTGAATTCCTTTGTTTTCTTTCATCTGAGCAGGGTTTCCTGTTACCCAGCCTGATGTGATCTCCCAGCTGGAACAGGGGGAAGAGCCATGGGTCCCAGACCTCCAGGGTTCAGAGGAAAGAGAGATCCTGAGATCTTCCTGCACAGGTGAGGAAACATTAAACCACCTCAGAATCTGTAACTGCCTGAAGGAAACATCTGGGATGCCCTACAAAGCCCTTGGGAGGTCTCTCAGTTCATTATTGTCCCTAGCAGGGGTCGTATCCTCAGGGTAAATATAGTTCATGGCTTCCTATAGATCCTAGCAGACACCGGGCAGTAGCTTCCTCCCTTCCCCCTGCGTATTTGGATGGGATGTGAAGGCTGAATTGATCCCCTCCTCTCTCTTATTTAGAATCATAGAATCTCAGGGTTGGAAGGGACCTCAGGAGGTATCTAGTCCAACCCCCTGCTCCAAGCAGGACCAAACCCAACTAAATCATCCCAGCCAGGGCTTTGTCAAGCCTGACCTTAAAAACCTCTAAGGAAGGAGATTCCACCACCTCCCTAGGTAACCCATTCCAGTTCTTCACCACCCTACTAGTGAAAAAGTTTTTTCTAATTTCCAACCTAAACCTCCCTCTCTGCAACTTGAGACCATTACTCCTTGTTCTGTCATCTTCTACCACTGAGAACAGTCTAGATCCATCCTCCTTCAAACCCCCTTTCAGGTAGTTGAAAGCAGCTATCAAATCCACCTTCATTCTTCTCTTCTGCAGGCTAAACAATCCCAGTTCCCTCAGCCTCTCTACATAAGTCATGTGCTCCAGCCCCCTAATCATTTTTGTTGCCCTCCGCTGGACTCTCTCCAATTTATCCACATCCTTCTTGTAGTGTGGGGCCCAAAACTGGACACAGTACTCCAAATGAGGCCTCACCAGTGCTGAATAGAGGGGAATGATCACATCCCTCGATCTGCTGGAAATGCCCCTATTTATACAACCCAAAATGCCATTAGCCTTCTTGGCAACAAGGGCACACTGTTGACTCATATTCAGCTTTTCGTCCACCGTAACCCCTAGGTCCTTTTCTGCAGAACTGCTACCCAGCCATTCGGTCCCTAGTCTGTAGCAGTGCATGGGATTCTTCCGTCCTAAGTGCAGGACTCTGCACTTGTCCTTGTTGAACCTCATCATATTTCTTTTGGCCCAATCTTCTAATTTGTCTAGGTCCCTCTGTATCCTATCCCTACCCTCCAGCGTATCAACCACTCCTCCCAGTTTAGTGTCATCTGCAAACTTGCTACGGGTGCAGTCCACACCATCCTCCAGATCGTTAATGAAGATATTGAACAAAACTGGCCCCAGCACCGACCCTTGGGGCACTCCACTTGATACCGGCTGCCAACTAGACATGGAACCATTGATCACTACCCGTTGAGCCCGACCTTCTAGCCAGTTTTCTATCCACCTTACCGTCCATTCATCCAGCCCATACTTCTTTAACTTGCTGGCAAGAATACTGTGGGAGACTGTATCAAAAGCTTTGCTAAAGTCCAGAAATAGCACATCCACTGCTTTCCCCTCATCCACAGAGCTGGTTATCTCATTATAGAAGGCAATTAGGTTAGTCAGGCATGACTTGCCCTTGGTGAATCCATGCTGACTGTTCCTAATCACTTTCCCCTCCTTTAAGTGGTTCAGAATTGATTCCTTGAGGACCTGTTCCATGATTTTTCCAGGGACTGAGGTGAGACTGACCGGCCTGTAGTTCCCTGGATCTTCCTTCTTCCCTTTTTTAAAGATGGGGCACTACATTAGCTTTTTTCCAGTCATCCGGGACCTCCCCATACCGTGCTGCAGAGTGCAGCTGTCTGGGAGCTGACCTTGTCTGTGAAGACAGAGGCAAAAAAAGCATTGAGTACACTAGCTTTCTCCACATCCTCTGTCACTAGGTTCCCTCCCTCATTCAGCAAGGGGCCCACACTTTCCTTGACTTTCTTCTTGTTGCTAACATACCTGAAGAAACCCTTCTTGTTACTCCTAACATCTCTGGCTAGCTGCAACTCCGAGTGTGATTTGGCCTTCCTAATTTCACTCCTGCATGCCTGAGCAATACTTTTATACTCCTCCCTGGTTATTTGTCCAGTCTTCCACTTCTTGTAAGCTGTTTTTTTGTGTTTAAGACGAGCAAGGATTTCACTGTTAAGCCAAGCTGGTCGCCTGCCATATTTACTTTTCTTCCTACACATCGGGATGGTTTGTTCCTGCAACCTCAATAAGGATTATTTAAAATACAGCCAGCTTTCCTCGACTCCTTTCCCCGTCATATTATTCTCCCAAGGGACCTTGCCCATCAGTTCCCTGAGGGAGTCGAAGTCTGCTTTTCTGAAGTCCAGGGTCTCTGTTCTACTGCTCTCTTTTCTTCCTTGTGTCAGGATCCTGAACTCAACCATCTCATGGTCACTGCCTCCCAGGTTCCCATCCACTATTTCTTCCTCTACTATTTCTTCCCTGTTTGTGAGCAGCAGGTCAAGAAGAGCTTTTCCCCTAGTTGGTTCCTTCAGCACTTGCACCAGGAAATTGTCCCCTACACTTTCTAGAAACTTCCTAGATTGTCTGTGGGAAAAGTTTGGGGGAGTTCAGCTCCTGATTTTTATTTGCCCTCTCCAGCACTTGTTTTGGTTTGGTCTTTCCTGTTCCATCCCTGTTTGAGGTGTCTGTCTCTATCACAGCAGGTGATGCAATGGTCCGTGAGAAAGAGGAGCAGAATTCTCAGCAGGAAAATGTTGAGCAAGTGGATAAACACAGAGCATTATCGCAAAGATCGAAAAGGAATGTGTCCAGGAGTCCTGAGCAGGGAAACTCCTGGGAGATTCAGCACAGACCAGATAGAGAGCAAGAAAACCAGCCAGGGGAGAAATTGGGTAAATTTATTTCCTGTTGGGGAACTCAGAAGGTCCTCATGGAAACCACAACACAACAGGAAATCCTTAGGCGAAAGAGAAAAAATACACACACTGAGTGTGGGCAAAACTTCATTCACGGATCAAGCCTTTCTGTTCATCTGAGAATCCACACAGGGGAGAGGCCCTACAAATGCCCTGAGTGTTGGAAAACCTTCAATCGCAGGTCGCACTTTATTAGGCATAAAACAATCCACAGAGGAGAGAGGCCCTATGAATGCAGTGAATGTGGAAAATGCTTCACTAGCAGCTCAGCCCTTTCTCAACATCAGAGAATCCACACGGGGGAGAGGCCCTATGAATGCCGTGAGTGTGGGAAAACCTTCACTTACAGATCAGGCCTTTCTAGACATCAGAGAATCCACACAGGGGACAGGCCCTACGAATGCAGTGACTGTGGGAAAAGCTTCACTCAAATATCAACCCTTTCTGTTCATCAGAGAATCCACACAGGGGACAGGCCCTATGAATGCAGAGAGTGTGGGAAAAGCTTCACTCAAAGATCAGCCCTTTCTGTTCATCAGAGAATCCACACAGGGGACAGGCCCTATGAATGCCGTGAGTGTGGGAAAAGCTTCACTTACAGCTCAGCCCTTTATGTTCATCAGAGTATCCACACAGGGGAAAGACCCTCCGAATGCCATGAGTGTGGGAAAACCTTCAGTCGCAGCTCGCACCTTATTAGTCATCAAACAATCCACAGAGGGGAAAGACCCTACGAATGCAGTGAGTGCGGGAAAACCTTCAATCGCAGCTCGCACCTTATTAGACATCAAAGAATTCACACGGGGGAGAGGCCGTATAAATGCAGTGAGTGTGGAAAATGCTTCACGAAGAGTTCAGCCCTTTCTCAGCATCAGAGAATCCACACAGGGGAGAGGCCCTATGAATGCAGTGAGTGTGGGAAAACCTTCTCTTGGCACTCATCCCATGTTAACCATCAGAGACTCTGCAAGAGAGATCAACATTGTAAAAATCTCTAGGGCTATCAATACTTTGTTTTTTTTAATACTTTTCCTGATTCCCACATAGTAACTTTTAAAGCTCTTTGAACTGTTTGCAGAACCGTTATCCCTCAGCTTGTCCAGATGAGTGGCCCATTTTTGCCTTTTGCAGTTCGCCCTCTTTTGAGATGGACCTATTTGTCCTTTCTATTGTCCCACAAGTAACTGGAGTGTGCCCTTCCTATGAGGAACAGGGGGCATCACATTTATACCATTCCTCCTATTGCAAAGTTATTGTTAGAGTCACCAGTGATACAGATTGTATCCTTGCCAGTTGTTCTCACATTGCTCTGGGTTGTGCTGAAGAGCAGTTATGTTGGGAATTTTTCAAATTATATGTAAATGAAGAGGAGCAGGGGCAGGAAAAAAGTATAATTTCAGCTTCTGTGACACTGGAAGGAGATGGAGTGACTCAGAGATTCCCTCCTTCCCCTTCACTGCAGAACTCTTACCTTTTGCCTGAGCCAGGTAGAGTTTATCTTCGTCACATTCTATCCATCCACTTCTCAAAGTGTCATGTGATGAAGCATTCTCCGTTGTCTGTGCTTGAAGATGATGTTTTGACTTCTTTAATCCTATATCAGAGTCGCTATGACTGGAGATGAAAGTGTCAAAGACCTGGGAAGGGAATTCAAATGGATCCCAAATACAGTGTGATCATTTAGAGTTTAAATTCCAGGTTCCATCTATTGTAAAGCCACTTCTGGCAAGAGGGCTGTTTTTCCCTCATTATGGGCATGCTGAGATACTAAAAAATTTGTAAATAACATAACTGACTATTGAGACAGGGATGAGGGAAGCAGGTTTGAATGGATCAGAGGACAATGTGGTGGGAAAATCTCTTGTCCCGACTCTGAATAATCAGATGTAACCTGCTCTGGAATTTCACTTGACACTTTCTTTGTCATGTATTGTCTCTCTGTGATGCGGGTTTCTATGTAGCTCAGATTTATTGAAGAATTTAAGACAATGACCCTTTGCTAAAGTCCTCATTTATGATTTCAGCTTTGCTTTTTCCCCATCCCTCCATGATGACATGGAGAAAGCTGAAGTGCAGTTCTATCAACAGGAGAGAACTCTCTAATTTACTGGACAGGCTAACAAAGAAATAGCAGTGATTTAAAATCTCCACTCAGAAATGGTGAACAACAGCAGAACCCCAACTAACTGAAGGAAGTGCATCTGATCACAGTGTATTTCAGTTGTTTAAGGCAATATTGTCTCCAATGATCTGGGAAGAGAATTCCATGGTAAGTGGTTTTGAACTAGGCAAAATGCCCAGGCCCTACAGAAGATCTCTCCTAGCAAATCCTATGCTATGGGAAATGCAGCCTTTCATGACACAGATGTTGAGGAAATAGAAGTGGAGTTTTTAGTTGAATTTATCCTTTGTAGGCGCTAAAGATGTGTATAAAATGAAACCAGTGTTGAAAATGTAATAGCTTCAGAAAAATAGCCATGTTTGAATAGAATCTCCAGCTCTGGTAACTAACGAAGATTCTGATCCCAGGCCTGTATCCAGTCCCTTCCCTGGAACCTGTGCCACCGAATTAAAGAAAAGCTGGGCATGTTTCAGGAAGCCACTCCTCATTAACACTGCTGAGATTTTAAGTGGTTTTGTAAAGTATTCTACTTCAGAGAACAGTATCTTTACCCTATCCAAGACCAAGGATTTGGAAAGAGCTGAGGTTGAAAGAGTCCACAGCCAGTTCTTGGTTTCCACCCCAGTAAAGGAAGCTATGGTGACCCAAGGAAAATTGTTTGTACAACTCCACTTCCTAGTTCAGTGTCACTGATTACACTTCCAAAGTATGCCAGGGTTAGATTGAGAACAGTCATCCTTCACTGTTTGGATGCAACGAGAGAGTGCTTCATAGGACAGTCCTTCCCTGTGGATCCCAAGCTGGCTGCCTGGTTGGGTAACAAGGACTTTCATGCTGTAGAAATGATGGTAACCAATGAGGTAACAAATGTGTCAGCCTCCAATTTCAGACTTCCAGATACACGCATGTTAAATCCTGAGACTATGGTTTTGTGTCTGACCCTGTGGCTACACAATTAAGCTGATGTTGGCACAGCTCCACCAATGTAGCTGTGCTGCTGTAACAGATGCTCTAAGCCCGTGGGAGAGATCTCTCCTGTCTGACTTTATTATTCCAGCCCCCGCAAGCAGCGGTGGCTGTGTTGGCAGGAGAAACTCTCCTGCTGATGTAGCACTATCTACACAGGGGGTTAGGGCTGTGTAACTACGTTGCTCAGCTGTGTGGATTTTTCACACCCCTAAGTAATATAGTTATCCCAATAAATATCTTTAGTGTAGACCAGAGAGGTTTCTCTTGTGTTTTATGCATCTACATTACTTCTCTACCTTCTCCTACTTCAAAAGATTAAAAAGTGTGAAAAGAGAGGTATTTTTCTCCATGATGCAAACATTCCGACGTAGAAGACCCCTTCTACCAACACACATGGCAGAAGATCCTGAGATATATGAACTCACAGAAGTGGTTGGGACCTACGTTGGGACAAACCACAATAAGAACCAGGGTTCAGTTGTTGGCAATGGGGATTAAAAGAAAACTAACATATATGACAAGAATTTGTGATCTTTGAATATGTTATTGTTACCAGTTAAAATGAAATTATGGGTGAAGTTATTAGTTAAAGAGTAAGAGACTGTGTGATAATCTGAATTATTTTGGAAAACTGAAAGTTGTCTTGGTTTTGTGTTTTGTTAGTCATACAGGAAATGATGGCTAATCTTGAAAAGTTAATTTGATTTAATTTACCCTGGTTCCTCAACTGTTGCTACAGCTCTACTACCCATCAATCCAAAGACTGAGAGAAATGGAGAGTTCCAACCATTGTCCTTTTAGTATCTTATTGTTCCTCTCTCTCTTTTTTGTGCTGGCCTTCTATTCTATCATTTTCTGCCTTTGTTTAGTTCGTAACAGTTGGTTTACATCACTCACGTTTGTTTGTTTAAATCTCTATCCGTTGTGAAATAAATTTTTTGCTTGTTCGATAACTGTACTCAGGTGCTGTGTGAGATACAGTAGCAATGGTCCACAGTAACAACTAGTAACCTGGGATACTTGGGGAAGAGAGGATCTGGGATTTCACCGAGTATCTGGTGATCCGGGCTGGACCCCAGAGGGGGACACGTTGAAGGAACTCAAGGGTTAAGGTGGCTGCTGTAGCTCAGAGGAGGGTGCTTGAGTTCCAGCAGGCTGGTGAGTTTGGTCACTAACATCCAGCTGCCAAATGCAAAAGTCCCTCTTCCTTGTGGCAGGTGGCAACAAGGAGACTCACAGCCCTCAGCACCCTGAGAAGGGTCACAATGTGTCTCTATGTTGATCCACCTGTCAAATTCGCACAGGGAAAGCTCCCAATAGCACAAAACTCTGCCCTATGAAATCATGGAACATGTGCTCTTTGCTCTGTGAAAGCATGTAAAGAATCCAAGCGCTGGAGGACAGGGTTTGGGTCCAGAGCGACCTAGACAAATTGGAGGATTGGGCCAAAAGAAATCTGAGGAGGTTCAACAAGGAGAAGTGCAGAGTCCTGCACTTAGGACGGAAGAATCCCAGGCACTGCTACAGCCTGGGGACTGACTGAGTGAGGGGGATTTGATAGCAGCCTTCAACTACCTGAAAGAGCAGCAGTGTGGGCTTTCTCCTGGCCACTTTTGCTGGGCTGGGCAGGCGTCCTAGAGGCCTTTCTAGAAGAGAATTGGGAACGGAGTTAGAAAAACCAATGTGAAAACCAGAACCTCAGGTTTAGACTCATTTATTTATAATATTAAATCTTCAATTCTAGTGTCGCAGTCAATACAATTGCTTCAGCCTGATAAGTCTTCCCTTTGGGAAACTTAACTTCTCTCCAAGGGGAGTGGAGAGAAAGCACTTTTCACAGTCCGAGAGAGACAAGGCGGGTGAGGGTAAGAGCTTGCAGAGGACCAACCTCTGTTGGTGAAAGAGACAAGCTGTGGAGCTAACCCAGCACCCTTCTTCAGTTCTGTGTAGCCTGGAAGGGCGTCTCTTCCATAACCAGCAGTTAGAACATAAGAACAGCCACACTGAGTCAGACCAGTTCATCTAGCCCACTCTCCCGAAAGTGGCCAATGCCCGGCGCCCCAGAGGACCCCTGGCACCAACATGGATACAACACCACCACAAACAAGGTTAAAAGTCAATGCACAGGGGAGAAGAATCTTGTGTTTCATTCCTTATGTTCTAGTCCCATCATGTGGCCATTTCCTTTTCTTCCTTTCTGTTAAAAGCTTTGGTGTTTTGCACAGAAACATTATTTCCCCAGGAGAGACCCAGGAGTGGGGGCTGCATTCCTGTACCAAACAGTCACTGGAAGGGGGCAGACAAAGGCCTTTAGGACGAGGCGTCCGTCACTGTCAAAAGATCATCTCCCTCCTGCAGGTCACTGGCAGCCTGAATTGTTCGTTTTCCTCCCAGAGTCTGGGGGTAGGAATCAGCACTACCCAGCCCCTCCGTATGTAGCAGGAACAAACACAAACCTGGACTTTAAAACAAGCTGTCCCCTTCCTTCTCAGGGAAGATTTTTCTGTGATTGAAGTGGAGCTTCAGTTCCCCTCTCCTAGGGGCGGGGCAGGTGTGGGGCCAGCTCCCAGTGAGATCTGTTTTCACCATTGCCCCCTTTCAGTCACTCTGGGATCCTAACTCTGCTCCCAGCTGTCAGGCAGCTTCCAGCCCATCCACCCTGTTCATTAACTCCATGGTCATGTGTCACCCCCTTTGCCAGTGCACAGAGCCTGCAGGAAAGCTACTCTTGCCAGACGCATTGGTGGTATAGTGGTGTGCGTAGGTGTCTTCTAAGCAATTCATCTGGGTTTGATTCCCAGCCAATGCAATAATGGCTTTTCTCTTCTGTTGTTTCCTCATCTGGAAGTGGTTTAATTTCAGTCACATTGTGTTACAATCACATTATCTATAGAATGAGACGACAAATGCGTCAAAGTCCAGCAGGTCATACAGGATGGAGGCACACAAGGGGCTGGAATGTGTCATCTGAGAAAGACAGAACACTTGGAAACCTGCATCTCCCATCCCCTGGCCTTGCGTGTTATGATTCCAGGTTTGTGAGCTGTTTGTAGGATGTTCCGGCATGGTGGGGAAATGAAGTTTTGAGTCAGTTTTTGCTCCTGCAGATTCCTTTGCTGTTACAATTATAATGACATGAACAACAGGGAGGCAAAATAAACATAAACCCCAAATTGCAATACAGGTGGGGAAAGAGACGATCACGGTTAAGCCAAACACATCAAAATAAAAATTAATACTAAAAAAGGGGATGGGGGAAGATATCAGGTATGTGGAGATCCCCTTGATATTTCAATGCACATTGTTAGAATCAAAGTTCAGACTTGACACTGGAAAACTACCTGTCTCTCTGAACACCTGTGATGAGCAAGATGGAGTTGGGACACCTGTTCTGCTTCAATCATTTATTGTCTCTCCTTCTTCTCCCCCCAATTCCTCATCTCCAATGTCTCTGCCTTTCTCCTCTTGCTCCCTCTCCCCTGCCCTTTCCAGGAACTCACAGTCTACAGCATTTAGGACAAGCCAGAGCTCCCATGTTCTGCACATGAGCCTGTGTCAGAGGACGTGTGACCCCGGTCAGAACCAGTCACCAGATCAATATGACCCTTTATGAGTGACTTCTCTGCCTGCTCTGCAATTTACATCTCCCCTCTTCACCCCCCACAAACAGGGTGGGGTACAGCTCTGACTGAGAGGCCTAACAAGAGAAATTTCAGCCCAAAGACAAATTTGTGTGAAATGTTGAGAAATGAAGAGCTTCCCAAATCCCCAGAACTCTAGTGTCACCCCCATGGCACCAGCACAGGGTACCCAGTGAAATGGGGTTACAGAATACAAGGGGGGAGGCAGCAGGGAGAGAGGTGACAGGGAATCTCTCTTTTTCTTTCTCTCACCACTTTCTGTTCTTCTCTTTCCTTCCAGGAACTGCAGTCACAGCAGGGAGGGGTTTGTCTCTGTGTCTGTCACGGAGGTGGTGGAAGTGACGGCTTCTGTGACTTCCTGCAACCTCCGTGACTTCTGCAGTGGGCACAGTGGCTGACTCCAGGGCCACTCAATCAACTGGCTCCGGGGACCGCCCAAGCAGCGGCCAGTGCGGCTGGCCCAGGGACCACTTGACCAGTGGTCCCGAGGGCAGCAGGAGCAGCCACAGCCTGGTGGCCTCTGGCAGCACTTCTGGGGTGGCCAGAGCAGCAGCTGCCCCCCTGGAGCTCCCCCCTGCCCTAGCAGCAGCTGGAGTGGCAGCGACTCTCAGGGCTTCTCCCCTGGTAGCTGGTGCTCATTATCCATCAAATAAATCAAAACACTTCCCCCTGCAAATGGATTTAGCCCGGGACCCTCAGAGTCAGCAGCTGTTACGCCCCCACTGAGCTCTCTGGCCAGGTGTCCTAGTGCCGGGAGCCTCCGATGTAGATCCTAAAATAGCGTTTTTGCACCTGGGGCGGCTGAAATTTTGGACCAGACGTTGTAGCTCCTCTGTTATTTTACTGAATTGCTTCAAAACAGCAAGTGTAGAAAGTGTCCTAAGTGCCAGGCTCTCTGCCATGGAAACAGCTGCCCCTGCTCTGCAGGAGTCTGTGCGTTCCACCCAGCAACGTACACACCTGCTCCACACTGAAGGGGGGTCAGACAGTGACGGTAACGCAAATCTTCCGACTAGTAACCCAGGTCCCTTTCTTTAACCCAGGACATGCCAGTCACCTGTTAGCCATGGCGTTATCTTCATCTTCAAATACCTCTCAGGACATTTAACAGAGGAAGTGAAACCCCCTCCCCCGAATGGCTCCCTGTTGAGGTGTTGTACCGGACCTGCCCCTGGAGACTGTCTGGTTTTATACTCTTAGAGCTTTTTCTCTTCAAACCCCTTATCCCAATCTCTGGGCCAACCTCCGCATTTCAGAGTTTAGAATTTATTCTCATCACCCTCCTATGGCACTTTCCATGTGAATTGGGCAAAGGAAGTGGGGGAAGCTCCGTGGCTAATGAAAACCAACACTCTGGGTGAGGCCTGAACTCACACCCACAGCTGTATTTCCCCCTGCATGAGCCACTATAGGTGCTTCTTAGACAAACTTGGGCTGTCGGTGGTTATGTGTGTCTGTGCTTCACCACTTTGGCTGCTCTGTGAAAAGCTGATGGTTCAAACAAAAGCTGGTGGGGTTTTGTTTTGTTTTAAGCAATTAGAGTCTAGTACATTTTAACAGGCAGAAAATGTCCTATTCTGGTCTAGCCCCATTTGACTCCTTCTGTCCATCTTCTTCCTTCCCCCTCAGTGTCTTTCCTTCCCCATTGGGGACATGCAGAGATGAACCCCAGTCAGTCTGTGTCACAGAGAGTCTGTATCTCCTAAGGAATGTGGGTGAAGGATTCCAGCTGAATTAACGCCGCTCACCTGGGTTAGAAACATTTGTTTCTTTCGAGCACATAGTGGGAAATGGGACATTAATTCAGAGCCAGGAGGCAAGGCAGAGGCTTCATGACCTTGATCTCCATGAAGGGAGAGAGGATCCCCAGGAAGGAACAGGAGCTTCCTTTAGACTCAAGCTGGATCTCCTGGAAGTTGGAAAAGACCCTTGGTCACTGAGGATCTCATGGGATCGTGCTGCTCCAGAGGCTCCAGAGTCCTGGGTGCGGGGAGGGTGTCACTGCACAGTCTGAAATGGAAGGGAGGACCCTGGAAGGGAAGGGGAGGAACAGAAAATGGAGAGGAATGAAACAGAATAAACGCCTGTTCTCTCTCCCCTCCCCGACCCAGCAAGAACTGTTATCAGTGGGGAAACTCCCCACGATGAATGGCAGAGACCACAGAGACATTCGCCTCATGCTGAGAAGTAAGGTGACCAATCACCAAGTGTGAAAAATCAAAGACTTTCACCAGATGCATTGGTGGTATAGTGGTGAGCATAGCTGCCTTCCACGCAGTTGACCTGGGTTTGATTCCTAGCTGATGTGATGATTCCTCCACTAGGAATTGGTTTAATTTCAGTTATGTTGTATCAGTTTATCAATGGAATGAGAGAATCAGTGTCCCAAATCCCAACAGGTCATGAAACACCCAGTGGAGAAAGAAAGGGGTGGGACTATATAATGAGCAGTTGGAGTCATCCTGGTATTACAAGGCTTGGTTTATTTTTATTTTTTAATTTCCTTTACTTCCCTCTCCCTTTTAGACTCAGAACCTTTAAGGTCAGAAGGGATCAGTGTGATCATCTAGTCTGACCTGCTGCACCTTGCAGGCCAAAAGACCCCACCCACCCTCTCCTGTAATAGACCCGGGAGGGGAGGCAGCTCCGTGCTCTGCCCCTACCCCAGGCAGCGCATGGAGCCCTGCTCCCCTCCCCCCACAACGGGTGTGCAGAGATGTGCCAGCAGCACTAAGGTGGCTCCCTGCCCACTCTACCTCCATCCCTCCGTGCCGCTCCCAGAAGTGGCTGGCATGTCCCAGCATCCCCTGGGGTGGGGGGAGTGTCTCCACGTGCTGCCCCTGCCCCGAGCACCAACTCTGCAGCTCCCATTGGCCAGGAACTGTAGCCAATGGGAGCTCTGGGGGCAGCGCCTGCAGGCAGCAGCACATGGAGATCCCCTGGCCCCACTCATCTAGGAGCTGCTGCAAGAGGTTGTGTGTACCGGTCACTTTGGGAGCTGCACCACCCCTCCTGCAGCCCACCCCCACCCCCACGCCCCAGCGCAGAGCCCACACCCAAATTTCCTCCCAGAGTTTGCTTGTCTTCCTTTCACCAGAACCATCCTCCTTCTCCTGGGCTGCAAGTAGCCACCCCTGGGAAGCCAAGAGGCAGGCACAGGATTCTGCAAGGTAAGTGTTCCACAGCGCCGCGATGGACGGTGCAATGAAGGTAAGTCTTCCTGAGGCACAATGAACTGCAATGCAGCGAACCACTGGCCAGGCGGTCAGGGCAAAGGGCATTCACTGGAGGTACAAGCTTGTGAGTGACTCCTGAGCACAGGGCCCCTTCCCCTTTTAAGGACCTGCTCCTCATGGCCTGCGACTAGAGATGACTTGGCTGCATCTGGTGGGTCACACTCCACCTTGGGCAGTGTCCATGCTCTGGGTGTGTGATCGCTGCCTAATTAGAGTCCCAGACACCTTGTCTATCTAGCAGCTCTTCTGATCTTCCAGCTGTTCAACCAGCCCCTTCATCCCACAAGCATTCCAGGAGGGAGCGGGAGGGGGAGGGAAAGCCACTTCACAGGCATTCAGAGAGGAGAGGAGACAAAAATGGGAATGGAGGAAGTATAACAGACCTATTGAGCATAGAAATCACTGCTGCTCCTACAACAGCAGGGACAGGCCACTAGGAGCTGGGAAAAATTAAGCCATCATGTTTTTGCCTGGTTTTGAACCAGGGACCTTTTGCGTGTTAGGCAAACGTGATAACCACTACACTACGAAGAAGTGGGTATTCACCCACGAAAGCTCATGCTGCAAAACATCTGTTAGTCTATAAGGTGCCACAGGATTCTTTGCTGCTTCCACTACACTACAGAAACTCTGTTGCAAGGTTTTGCCCTCCCTTCATGAGAACGGCCAGACTGGGTCAGACCAAAGGTCCATCCAACCTCATATCCTATCTGCCAACAGTGGCCAATGCCAGGTGCCTCAGAGGGACTGAACCTAACAGGTAATGATCAAGTGATCTCTCTCCTGCCATCCATCTCCACCCTCTGACAAACAGAGGCTTGGGATACTATTCCTTACCTTACAGAGAACATGAAAAAATGAGTGTTGCCATCCGCACTATAATGAGAGTGAGCAGTTAAGGTGAGCTATTATCAGCAGGAGAAAAAAAACTTGTAGTGATAATCAGGATGGCCCATTTCCAACAGTTGACAAGAAGGTGTGAGTAACAGTAGGGGGACAAATAAAGATGGGGAAATAGTTTTACTTTGTGTAATGACCCACCCACTCCCAGTCTTTATTCAAGCCTAATTTAATGGTGTCCAGTTTGCAAATTAATTCAAATTCAGCATCTCTCGTGGGAGTCTGTTGTTGAAGGTTTTTTGTTGTAATATTGCGACGTTTAGGTCTGTAATCGAGTGACCAGGGAGATTGAAGTGTTCTCTGGCTGTGTTTGAATGTTATAATTCTTGATGTCTGATTTGTGTCCATTTATTCTTTTATGTACAGACTCTCTGGTTTGGCCAATGTACATGGCAGAGAGGCATTGCTGGCACATGATGGCACATATCACATTGGTAGATGTGCAGGTGAATGAGCCCCTGATGGCATGGCTGATGTGATTAGGTCCTATGATGGTGTCCCCTGAGTAGATATGTGGACAGAGTTGGCAACGGGCTTTGTTGCAAGGATAGGTTCCTGGGTTAGTGTTTTTGTTCTGTGGTTGCTGGTAAGTATTTGCTTCAGGTTGGGTGGCTGTCAGTAAGCAAGGACTGGCCTGTCTCCCAAGATCTGTGAGAGTGAGGATTGTCCTTCAGGATGGGTTGTAGATCCTTGATGATGCACTGGAGAGGTTTTAGTTGGGGGCTGAAGGTGATGGCTAGTGGGGTTCTGTTACTTTCTTTGTTGGGCCTGTCCTGTAGTAGGTGACATCTGGGTACCCTTCTGGCTCTGTCAATCTGCTTCTTCACTTCAGCAGGTGGGTACTGTAGTTGTAAGAATGCTTGATAGAGATCTTGTAGGTGTTTGTCTCTGTCTGAGCAAATGCGGTTGTATCTTAGAGCTTGGCTGTAGACAATGGATTGTGTGATGTGGTCTGGGTGAAAGCTGGAGACATGTAGGTAAGTATAGCGTTCAGTATGTTTCAGTGTAGCACAAGTAGAGTAGGGGCATTAGGGGACGAGAGCTGAGGAAGCGTTGTTCTAAGTCAGCCATAAAAATGTTGGCATACTGTGGGGCCATGTGAGTACCCATAGCAGTGCCGCTGACTTGAAGGTACACATTGTCCCCAAATGTGAAATAGTTATGGATGAGGACAAAGTCACAAAGTTCAGCCTCCAGGTTTGCTGTGACATTATCGGGGATACGGTTCCTGACGGCTTGTAGTCCATCTTTGTGTGGAATGATGATGGAGCGTCTACATAGCCAGACAATCCTGCTGTCAGGGTGCCAATGCCTGAGATGATGGGGCATCAATGATTTCCAGGTTTATGGATCTTGGGTAGCAGATAGAATAACCCTGGTTGGGGTTCTAGACTGTCTTATTGCCAAGGGACGGAGAAACTCAGCCAGCCGCAGGGGGTGCATAACACCGCCCTAGTGTGGGGGTGACAGCGCCTCCAAGATCCTGATACCCCTATTGGTTCCACTGCTGGTTGTTTTCCTTTTCTGGTGGGACTTTGGGCAAGTTGCTCCCCCCTCTAGGGCTCCGTCCCCAGCAGGCAAATGGGGATTTCGTACCTTCCCGCTATTGGAAAGTGCTGAAAGAATCCCCCAGCCAAAGCTGCTCTGACAGAGCTAAGCAGCATCTGACCATTCAAGGTCAGAGCGCACTGCCCAGGAGGAGAAGTGTTTGGCTCTGGGGTTTCACTTCAGCCCAGTCTAGAGAGAGGGGCCCAGCCATGGGGTTTGGCTCAAGAAGACCAAGTCTCCAATTCGTTAAGGGCGTTTTGAATTCCAATCCTGAGCTCCAAAGTGCTTGGTGTCAGTTGCACGTTTTAGAAGCAGGCTCTCCACTCCATCTTCCAAATCATTCATGAAACTATTGAATAGTACTGGACCCCGGACTGATCCCTGCCGGACCCACTAGGTGCACCCTCTCCCTTGGGCAGCCAACCATGGAGAAGGGCCCTTGGAGTCTGGGCTTTCAACCAGCTCTGCACCCACATGACACTGATTGCATCTAGACCGCATTTCCCTCGTTTGCTTGTGAGAATGTCCTGCGGGACTGTGTCAAAAGCCTTAGTAACCCCAAGATAGATCCCATCTACTGTTTACCCACCTCCACTAGGCCCGGAAACCTGCCAAAGAAGGAAAGAGGCTGGGTTTGGGATGATTTGTTCTTGACAAATCCATGCTCACTCGTCCTAAGAACCAAATTCTCCTGTAGGTGCTGCTGACAAACTGTTTAAGAATATATTCCAGTATCTCTCCAGCTATGGAAGTGAGGCTAGCTAGTCTGTAAGTCCCAGGGGTCTCTTTGTTTCCCTTTCAAAGATAGGTCCTGTCTTGTTCATGGATGGGAAGATGTTCTTTTTCAGGGATCTCAGATGAGAACTGGGGCACAACGCCTGGTTTGTTAAGGCCACAAAAATGGAGGCAGGAACCTCTTTTCTCCTGCTGGCAAAGAACCCCAGGTACCTAAAAGACAGGGACTCACACCCCTGAATGGGCTTTAGAAAAGGCAATGGTCAAAAAGTTTGGCCCCGACCATTTCTTGTTTCCGCAGACTAGACATTTTAGCAAACTTTAGAATTCCTTGGTGCTAAATACCGTGAAACTCCCCTTTCTCCTTCACAGAGGGCTTTATCGCCCCTTATCTCACTCAGGCTCACGACTGCCCAGAGTTTGAGAACTGTCCCTGTTCCCATTGGGCAGATGGGGAGGAGCCTGGGGTATAGAGAAGGGAAGTGACCTGTCACCAGATGGATCAGACTGAACAGGTTTCACATCTCGAGGAGGCTCTTACCTTCTAAACAGGGATGGCTGTTTTCTAGTAAAATCACTAAAAGGGAAGGAGAAAACTCGAAAGAGGTTCCTCCTGGCGCTCACATCCGTGAACCCGAATACTCTCCCAGTCCTCAGAGAGAGACCTGGAGAAGGAGACTTGCTGAAGCAAAGCCACAGGGGTCTCTGAGGTTTCCCTGGCCCCTTGCCCCTGTCCTGCCTGGCTGATGTCAGCATCTCTCTGTGAGGTCACCACCTCCCCACCACCTTGTATCAATAGGCTGAGGTCCTGCCAAAGGCCTTTGTGATGTCACTGCCACACCCCTCCCTTGCTGGGCTAATGTCCTGCCCCTGGCCAGGCACTTTGGAGGTTTGAGCTACTCCCTGGGGATCACCCCACTCAAGGAGCGTTCGTTCTAGGCAGCAAGCCGGCTAGACAGGGAAACATCAGACGCTGCTCCCAATGCTACACTCAGTTTTTCAGAAATTAGTCGACATTATGGCCAGAAGAGACCATTAGAGCATCTAATCTGACCCCCTGCATATCACAGGCCTCCTGTATGACACAAGAGCTACTTTTGGGGAAAAACACATTCCAGAAAGGCATCTAGTCTTCATTAAACGACATCAAGAGATGGAGAATCCACCACTTTCCTTGGTAGCTTGTTCCTGTGGTGAATCATCCTCGCTGTTGAATATTTGTGCCTTAGTTGTAATATGAATTTGTCTCTTTTCACCTTCCAGCCATTGGGTGTTGTTAGGCCTTTCTCTGCTCGATTCAAGAGCCCTTTAATACCCAATCTTTTCTCTCCATTAAGGCACTTCAACACTTTAATGAAGTCACCTTTCAATCTTCTTTTGATAAGCTGGACAGGTTGAGCTCTTTCAATAGCTCACTAGAAGGCATTTTTCTCCAGCCCTCAGAACATTTGGTGGCTCTTTGCTGCCCCAGCTCCAATTTCACAACATCTTTTTCAAAGGAGGACACCAAAACTAGAGGCTATTCCAGTATCAGTCTCACTGATGCCGTGTCACCTCCTGTGACGTTATTGACATAATCTGTAACCGTATAGATCACCGTTGCGACCGCTGTTCTATTTGTAGCCAATATTGTAGAAAGATTGTAGCGTAAGGGGTCTATGGAGAGGTTCTGATTGGCTCATTATAATTATGCTATTTCTAGATGTGTATCATTTTTATAGTTGACGTTATGAATTCCTGCTCATTTCCCCACTGGCTGGAGCATGGGTAGAGTGTGTCTGTGGTTAATGATGTTGCTATAGATTGTTCATTTCCTGCCTTGGCAATTCAGACAGTCCCTTTTCCCAACATATCTCCAGCACATCATTAGTTCCAATAACAGGGGCAGCTTTTCTCTGGGGCACTAAGATTTTTTGGGGAGTTGGTGGCTCCTTTCTTTCCTCACCCTGGAGTAAACTCATAAGAACATAGGAACATAAGAAAGGCTGTACCGGGTCAGACCAAAGGTCCATCTAGCCCAGTATCTGTCTACCGACAGTGGCCAATGCCAGGTGCCCCAGAGGGAGTGAATCTAACAGGCAATGATCAAGTGATCTCTCTCCTGCCATCCATCTCCATCCTCTGACGAACAGAGGCTAGGGACACCATTCTTACCTCAAAGAGAGACCTGGAGAAGGAGACTTGCTGAAGCAAAGCCACAGGGGTCTCTGAGGTTTCCCTGGCCCCTCGCCCCTGTCCTGCCTGGCTGATGTCAGCATCTCTCTGTGAGGTCACCACCTCCCCACCAATAGTTTGAGGTCCTGCAAAAAACCTTTGTGATGTCACTGCCACACCCCTCCCTTGCTGGCCTAATGTCCTGCCCCTGGCCAGGCACTTTGGAGGTTTGAGCTACTCCCTGTGGATCACCCCACTCGAGGAGCGGTCGTTCTAGGCAGCAAGCCGGCTAGACAGGGAAACATCAGACACTGCTCCCAATGCTACACTCAGTTTTTCAGAAATTAGTCGACTTTACGGCCAGAAGAGACCATTAGAGCATCTAATCTGACCCCCTGCGTATCACAGGCCTCCTGTATGACACCATAGCAGGTGAGGGAGGGGGGCTGAGGAGGCGAGAGGGTGGGCAGTGGTGAGGGGGCGGGTGAGCCGGCAGAGAGCCAATATTCATAACTTCAACTACAAAAATGAAACACATCTAGAGATAGCATCATTATAATCAGCCAATCAGAACCTCTCCATAGACCCCTTACACGACAACCTTTCGACAATACTGGCTACAAATATAGAACAATTGTCGCAACGGTGATCTGTACAGTTACAGATTATGTCAATAACGTCACAGGAGGTGACACGGCATCAATGAGACTGATACTGGAATACTGCCTCCAATTTTGGTGTCCTCATTTGAAAAAGATGTTGTGAAACTGGAGCTGGGGCAGCAAAGAGCCACCAAATGTCCTGAGGGCTGGAGAAAAATGCCTTCTAGTGAGCTATTGAAAGAGCTCAACCTGTTTAGCTTATCAAAAGAAGATTGAAAGGTGACTTCATTGAAGTGTTGAAGTGCCTTCAGGGAGAGAAAAGATTTGGGAATTAAAGGGCTCTTGAATCAAGCAGAGAAAGGTATAACAAGACCCAATGGCTGGAAGATGAAAAGAGACAAATTCATATTACAACAAAGGCACAAATATTCAACAGCGAGGATGATTCACCACAGGAACAAGCTACCAAGGAAAATGGTGGATTCTCCATCTCCTGATGTCATTTCATGAAGACTAAATGCCTTTCTGGAATGTATTTGCCCCCAAAGTAGCTATTGTGCCATACAGGAGGCCTGTGATATGCAGGGAGTCAGATTAGATGCTCTAATGGTCTCTTCTGGCCATAAAGTCGACTAATTTCTAAAAAACTGAGTGTAGCATTGGGAGCAGCGTCTGATGTTTCCCTGTCTAGCCGGCTTGCTGCCTAGAACGAACGCTCCTTGAGTGGGGTGATCCACAGGGAGTAGATCAAACCTCCAAAGTGCCTGGCCAGGGGCAGGACATTGGCCCAGCAAGGGAGGGGTGTGGCAGTGACATCACAAAGGCCTTTGGCAGGACCTCAGACTATTGGTCCAAGGTGGTGGGGAGGTGGTGACCTCACAGAGAGATGCTGACATCAGCCAGGCAGGACAGGGGCGAGGGGCCAGGGAAACCTCAGAGACCCCTGTGGCTTTGCTGCAGCAAGTCTCCTTCTCCAGGTCTCTCTTTGAGGACTGAGAGAGTATTCGGGTTCACGGACGTGAGCACCAGGAGGAACCTCTTTCGAGTTTTCTCCTTCCCTTTTCCTGATTTTACTAGAAAACAGCCGTCCCTGTTTAGAAGGTAAGAGCCTCCTGGAGGTTTGAAACCTGTTCAGTCTGATCCATCTGTTGCAGGGGAGTGCTCTGCAGCTCCCACTGTGGGAGGTCCACCCAAAAATGTGGGGCTGAAATAGTGCTCGTGCAGTGATCCCCACCAGTGACCTGGGCCATCCTTTGGGCTCTCTGGTGAGAACCCTCAGCCTCCCGTCCTCAGTCTCTACCCTGATTGGCTCAGCAGGGGGTTATTGACAGGGAGGAGACTCAGGTCCTTGTTCTCTTTTAAGACCAAGGAAATAAGTCAGAACCAGTTCTGTGTTTGATGAATTTTGCTGCTTCTCTGCATTAATGGTCTCTGAGCAGTTCATGATTCTCTCTAACATTGCAATTCTCCTCAAATACTTGCTGAATAATTACTGTCACTGTTGTTGGTCTGGAGCTCATCACAGAGCACTTTATTCAGGTCATTCAGTGTCTGAAATTCAAGATCTGATGGTTAGTTTGTAAAAGCAGCAGAGAGTCCTGTGGCACCTTATAGACTAGCAGATGTTTTGGAGCATGAGCTTTCATGGGTGAATACCCACTTCGTCGGATGCATGTAGTGGACATTTCCAGGGGCAGGTATATTGAAAATCAGGGCTCTTGGGTCCTATTCCCAACTCTGCCACTGACTGGCTGTGTGACCTAAGACAAGTCAATTCTCCTTTCTCAGCCTTAGCTTCTCCCTCTTTCGAGTAAGGATAATAATGATCCGCTCTTGACTACCTCACGGTGGGTGGAGGCAGGGCCGGCTCTAGGTTTTTTGCTGCCCGAAGGAAAAAAAATTTTGGCTGTCCCCACCCCAGCCCTGGGCTCCCCCCCCATAACCCTTGCTGCCTGAGCTCTGTCCCCCCCACCCGCACCCCCCCTGCCGCCCCAGCCCTGGGCTCTGCACCCCCCTGCTGCCCCAGCTCTGGGCTCCCCCCCTCACCTGCACCCTCCTTCTGCCCCAGCCCTAGGTCACTGGTAACTTGCTCCCAGGGCGGGTCATTCAGCAGGAATTTTGGATGTGCACAGAACACAGACAGGACTGGTTCCTGCATGGTTACAGAACTGCAGTAAAGTGGAACAATTTTCAGCTTGTGTGACTGGAGGAGATCTGGATCCATATTATAAGACTGTCCTCCATAAATGAGGAAAAGTTGAGGTGCCTTTAATATTCTTTGTTTCTATTGGGAATTTGCCAGTGCAATATCACCGTCTTCCTTTTAAACAAACAAAACTAGAAAAAAATGGCAATGGCTGTTGAAAAAAGCAATTCCAGTCCTAAAAACCACGGGGAAGCATTTCTTGCTCAATTTTATCTAGTAGGATGCCCCTGGAACAATGGGAGAGAGAAACCTGCATCACTGAAAGTGCAGCCATGGAGACACCACACAGCAGCCTTCCCTAGCAGGGGCAGGGGGGCGAGAAGGGACATCATCCGAGCTCCCTGCATCCAGGTCACTTTCCTCAGCCGGGCTGCGTCAGGGGAGGGCAGAGAGCAGCAGCTTCTGATGCTCCCCTCACAGCCCGGCCCAGGTGGGGAAAGTGACCAGGACGCAGGGAGCACGTAGTGTTGCTCCTTGCTCCCTCCCAGCCTCTGTGGGGCCACGGAGGAGCATTGGGGCAGGGGAGAGCAGTGAGCACCTTTGCACGGCCACACGGTGCCCTTTGACCCCCTGGAGCCCTGGGCGGCTGCCGGGGGCCCCACCCCTAAGGCCGTCCGGGCTCCCCAGCATGAACAGCAGAGACACAGGCAGACTGGCCACCCACTGAGCAGAGGTAGCCTGGGCGCTCGTAATGGAGGCTCACGGGGGCTCAGCCTCCCCAAACCTTGCGTCGCCAAGGGGGCAGTGGGGCCCATGACTAGGGGCCCTGGCCAAATTGGGTCCCCCTGGGAAAGTCTCCCCCATGTCAGCCCCAGGGCTGGAGGAGCTCCCACTCCCTGCTACGGCCCGGGGGCTGCAGCAGGGGCACAGAGCTTCTCTGGTCTCGGGGCCGCAGCGGGGCCGGGGTAAAGGAGTGACAGGGTGGGGCCAGTGGGGGGAGGTGTGGAAGAGAGGTGACAGTGGGTGGGGCCGGGGGTGGACGGTGTGGAAGGGGGCGGAGCCACACACAGAAGTGGGGGGGGGTCATGGTTCCGGTGCTGGGGCCCCCGCACTTGTTCTCCCTTTCCCTGGGCTTTGGCATCACTAGCCCCTGCTTAGCGAGTAGGGGTCAGTGGTCCCCAAAATGTGGGGCGTGACTCCTAGGGGGACACAGAGGAAGATTGATAGGGGCACCTCAGGGCCTGAGCCAGCCCCCATAGAGGGCAGGGAGGGAGCAACACTCAGCCCCACTCTGTCCCAGCTCTTCCCCAATCCTACCCTCAGCCTGGGCCCCTGGCTCCCAGCCCGGCCTCGACCCCCTTACCCCTGTCCGCACCCCTTCCCCAGCAAGCAACGGCCACAGCCGTTGGATACGAGGGCGCAGTGTGAAATGTTTGGGGACCACTGGGTTAGGGTGACGTCCTCAATCACTTCTCTGCCGTCCATTGAAAGCGATTCCTCACCCACCCACCCCTCTGTCAGGACGGCCTAGGTATGTTCCGCTGCCCTTCACTCGTACAGGAAGGAGAATAACATTTCATTGCACTCAATGCTAAAGTGATTTGCAACCCACCACCATCCCAAACTGGTCATTTTGGGGAAGCGGCCCCACCATGCTGCATAGCTAGGCAGAGTAGGGGTGTCTATGCAAACACGGCCTGTTCCTGAAGTCTTCCCCCAGCTCCTCACTAGATGTGAGGGGGGAGCTCATTCAGCCCCTGCTTACGCTTAGTATTTAAAAACTCCTTAGTATCCCTATCTCTGCTGGCCTTAGATTTCTCCTCCTGTCCACTTCTTGACAACTCAGATGAGGTGGCCGAGTGGTTAAGGTGCTGGACTGCTAATCCATTGTGTTCTGCACACATGGGTTAGATTCCCATCCTCATCGGATGCATTTAGTCTTCACCCTCTTTTATAGACAACCATCTCCCCATTTGGTACAATGACAGATCCAGCAATGTTGCTTCTGTTACCCAAAATTGGGCCAGATAGTAAGCTTAGGGAGGACTAATGACCCCACCCCCAGAGTTTGGCAGAAAGCAGCATGTTTATTATACTAACAGCTAAACTCAAAAGAAGACAGGGGGGGCGGGGGTCACACACTCACGCTCCCAGGACAGGCTCAGCACTGGAGATGTCAGGATTCTGTGCAAAGTAAGTGTCCCACAGCGCCGCGATGGACGGTGCGATGAAGGTAAGTCTTCCTGAGGCACAATGAAATGCAACATGGTGAACCACTGGCCAGGCGGTCGGGGCGAAGGGCATTCACTGGAGGTACAAGCTTGTGAGTGACTCCTGAGCACAGGGCCCCTTCCCCCTTTAAGGACCTGCTCCTCATGGCCTGTGACTAGAGATGACTTGGCTGCATCTGGTGGGTCACACTCCACCTCAGCCAGTGTCCATGCAGTGTCCCTGCTCTGGGTGTGTGAGTGCTGCCTAATGAGAGTCCCAGACACCTTGTCTACCTAGGAGCTCTTCTGATCTTCCAGCTGTTCAACCAGCCCATTCATCCCACAAGCATTGCAGGAGGGGGGGGAGGGGGAAAGCCATTTCACAGGTATTCAGAGAGGGAGAGGAGACAAGCGGGGGGACGGGGGAGTGTAACAGACCTTCTGGGCATACAGGTGATACGGAGCACACAGATCACTGCTGCTCCTACAACAGGGTAAGTTCTCAAGCAGCATGTTTCTTACTTTGCCCATCTGCCAATTTTGATGATTATCAATGGAAATATTTTGCCATTGGGTTGTGTATTTACACAGAAATTGACATTTACCCACAAATACGTAATTCTTCCAGTCCTGCCTAGTCTGCAGTTGGTGGGTTTAGAGGGACACATTCACTCGCCCCACGCCCCAGGCCAGGCCTGTGCTCTCAACTTCCCACACTGCTGGGATCCTTCCCTGGTCTCCCCCCAGACCTCTGCCCCACCCCCACATCTGGGATCCCCTCCCCACACTATCCAACCCCCCTGCTGGCAGGATCCCTTCCTGTTCCTTTCATTTCCTATCTCCACTCTGGGCAAAAGCTCTGCACGGTTCCCACAGTGGAAGTTGAACCCAGGTCCCCTGGGTGAAAACCAGGAATCCTGCCCACTAGCCCATATGGGACTATTGGTGCGTCTGACGAAGTGGGGATTCACCCACGAAAGCTCCTGCTCCAATACGTCTGTTAGTCTATAAGGTGCCACAGGACTCCTTGCTGCTGTTATTAGCACAACTCTCTAAGCCAACCCCTCGTGAGCGCAGCAGGGACTAGCGTGACCGGATGTCCCGATGTTGGGGCCTTTTTCTTATATAGGCTCCTATTACCCCCACTCCCTGTCCCAATTGTTCACATTTGCTGTCTGGTCACCCTAGCAGGGGCTGCACACAGGGCTGCATTAACCCTTCAGGTGCTGAGGTTTCCCTCTCTCCATCCCCACTGCCTGTGATCAGGAAACAGACATCAGGGCTCCCAGGGGCTGCACAGACCATGACTGAGATCGGGACCCCATATTGCACTAGGTGCTGTACAATCCCTGGCCAACACTGGACACCCAGGGGGTTCCCCTCAATTTCCCTGAGCCTCTGCTGCCCAACTGCTTCTGACTCCATCTGGATCACCCAGGAGCAGCGACAGGGGTTTCTGGTGCCCTAGGCAAAATTTAGGGGACGGCATTTTGTGCGCTGCGCACAGGAGCTTCCGGTTCCACTCCCATTGCGCTGCCGAAGAAGGACTCTCCACCGAAATGCTGCAGGTGACAGCGGCAGTCATTGAGCTGCTCAATTGCCTGCTGCTGTTTCCGCGGCATGTTGGTGGAGGGTCCATCTTTGGTGGTGCAATGGGAGCGGAACCGAAGCTCCCAGGTATCCGTGGGAGCGCACAAAATGCCACCCCCGCAACCTGCCACCCTAGGCAACCGCCTCGGGTCCCCTAATGGAAGCGTCGACCCTGGGCTCACCCCCCCCCCCGCAAAAAACCCACCTTTCCAAACAGTCCTTTTCCCACCCCCTAATTCTGCTTTCACACCCTGGGCCCATCTCCTCACTTCGTCCCTCCCCCACCCCCAGGTGACCAGAGATGGAGGGAACTTCAGCCACTGGAGCCAGCCCCAGCGAGCGCTGCAGCCCGCCCGGGTTGGGGGTGTTTGCAGACACAGGAAGGGAGCAGCTGGGAGCAGAGAGTGCTGGGAAGGAGGCAGGAGAACAAATCGCAGAGATGCAACACAGGCAGCTCCTGTGGGCGGGGCTCTGGCACAGGCTGGAGGGGGGGCAGCTCCTGGGGGCGGGACTTGGGCACAGCCTGGGGGTGGGGGCAGCTCCAGGGGGCAGGGCTCTGGCACAGGCCAGGGGCGGGGCAGCTCCTGGGGGCAGGACTATGGCACAGCCTGGGGGCGGGGGCAGCTCCTGGGGGCTGGGCTCTGGCACAGGCCTGTGGCGGGGCAGCACCTGGGGGCTGGACTATGGCACAGCCTGGGGGCGGGGGCAGCTCCTGGGGGCGGGGCTCTGGCACAGGCCAGGGCGGGGCAGCTCCTGGGGCGGGGCTCTGGCACAGCCCGGGGGTGGGGCAGCTCCTGGGGGCGGGGCTCTGGCACAGCCTGGGGGCGGGGGCAGCTCCTGGGGGCGGGGCTCTGGCACAGGCCAGGGGCGGGGCAGCTCCTGGGGGCGGGGCTCTGGCACAGGCCAGGGGCGGGGCAGCTCCTGGGGGTGGGGCTCTGGCATATTGTGATGTGGAGCCCGGGTGGAGCAGCTGATCCCTGGTGGCCACGTGCTGCCAGCAGCGCTGGAGCCGCCCGAGGAGCCGCTGTTCTCAGCTGCAGCCAGGATCTGCCACAGGTGTGACGACACATTGTGCAGCGCTCCCATTTTGCAACCAGGTGCAGTTTATGCTGCGCAACGTGACCATCTGGGCCCCTGCTCAGGACTTGCTGCCGCCTGGTCCATGGGGTTGCGAATCAGGAGGGACAGGGTTTGTGGTCGAAAACACTCACATTCTGCTTCCTCCTGCCTAATGTGCCACATTGACCTATTGCAGGGGTCTGGGGGGTTCTGCGTTTTAATTTAATTTTAAATGAAGCTTTTTAAGCATTTTAAAAACCTTATTTACTTTATATACAACAATAGTTTAATTATATATTATAGACTTATAGAAAGAGACCTAAAAATATTAAAATGTATTACTGGCATGCGAAACCTTAAATCAGAGAGACTCGGCACAGCACTTCTGAAAGGTTGCCGAACCCTGATCTTTTGGAAGATTGAGGTGTGCTCTTTCACTTTTCTGTGTATGAATACATGAAAAGGGAGGTAAGGTTTGGGGTACAGAGCACACTAACCCCAAGGTGATAACCAGAGTGGCCCCTTTCATTGGTCCGGGACAGTTGTGCACTTGACACTGGTCCAGGGATGGTTGCAAATTGGGAGGGATGGGATTTGTGGTCGAAAACACTCACGATCTGCTTCCTCCTGGCCAATGTGCTGGCTTTCTACCTGTACCGAACCAGGCTGTTCAGGAAGTCCTTGCAACTATTCCTTGCATCAGCCAAGCGGATTAGGGGGCAACCAGTTTCCATCCAGCGCATTTCCTGCTGGATCACCTTGTGCATACGCACGTGTTACGACTTGGCAGGGGTTACCCCACCGCCTATAGTGAAGGCGCATTCTACGAGAGCGCAAGCCTCGTCGGCCGCCTATGTCACCCACGTCCCTATCCAGGCCATATGTAGGGCTGCCACGTGGTCATCTGTCCACACTTTTTCCTCACACTATGCGATCGTCTCCCAAGCACAGGATGACGCCGGGTTTGGTAGGGTGGTACTCCGTCCTGATAACCCTTAAACTCCTACCCACCTCCATCAGATATAGCTTGGAGTCACCTACTGTGGAATACACAGGAGTAGTCACTCGAAGAAGAAAGGTCAGCTACCTGTTCCGTAACTGGCGTTCTTCGAGATGTGTTGCTCTTGTCTCATCCACATCCCAGCCTTCTTCCCCTCTGTCGGAGTTGTCTGCCAAGAAGGAACTGAGGGTGGGGGGAGTGCGCAGCTCCCCTTATAGTGCTATAGAGGCGCCACTCCAGGGGTCGCAGCAGTGCTCCAAAAACTTCCGGCACCGGTGCACGTGGCGAGCACGCACACGTACTGTGGACTAGACCGGAGCAACACATCTCAAAGAACACCAGTTACGGAACAGGTAACTGTCCTTTTTAAAGGATGTCTAGATTTCATTCCTGTAGTAACAGAACTCGTGATAGGACAGCAGGAAGAGGGGGGGGGTTGTGTGTGTACAGCTTAAATTGGTTAAATAGTCTCACTTTCAGTACTCAGTGTTTCAAAAATGTTAGCCTGCCAACCTGTGTCATAGAGATGTCTTCTGTTTTTTTTAAAAAAACCATGAATAAAGCTACTTTAAGGGAAATTACTGCTTTGTCCAATCCTGAAGAGCTATGAGATCTTTGCTCACCAATTCTCATAAAACTTGTATTTGTTATGCCTTTTTGGTGACTTTAGTATTATGATCTATTATAAATAAAGTGCATTTCACTGATTGATTTTAAAATGAAATTAGTAACTGGAAAAATGGCCAGTATTTTTTTAAAACCTGTGACAATTATAAGCTACTGTATTCTGTCATTTAGTTTCTAGAATCAAAAGTATATCTAAGTATAATCTAAAGTTCTCCTGCAAAATGCCAGCTGTGCAAATCCTCCTGTGGCTGGATCATTCTTGGGTTTTTATTTTAAGTACAAAATAAATACGTATAACAAATTTAAACGTATCCAATTAGTAATTCGATATGTTGGGTGGTGCCTCTTTTTATGTGTTTGCTCCCCTGATGTTAGAGCCTGGCTATGCCACTGCTGTAGAGGGCTCATCACCCAGCAGCTGGGGGCCACCATGCGGGCTCAGCAGGGCTGCTGGCCACGGGGCCAATGGCTGTGGGTGGGCTGGGTGGGATCTCGGGCATCACGTCTCAGGGATCTGCCCCGCTCCCCAGCACTGCTCCAGCTCTGAGCTGTCTCCACTGCCTGGGACCTGTGTAGCCCCACCTGCCTCCCCAGGGGAAGAGCCACCTGGGACTGGTGCAGAGGCTGGGCCAGTCTCAGCCACTCACAGGGGAGGCAGAGGGAGGCTCAGCTGGGTCCTGAGGGAGCCTGCCCCGGGTAGGCTCTGCTCCTGCTCCAGCCTGGCTGCTTCCACCACTCCCAAGGGGCCGGAGTTCTCCTGCCCCAGGACCAGCTCTGGCTGCGCTGCCATCTCAGCCTGGCAGACACAGTCACCTCCCATCAGGGCTGGCTACTGTGGCTGGGGGTTAGGGTGTGGGAGAGTAGGTCTCTAGTGGGTCTGCGGGGTGCTGGGCAGTGGGGGGTAGGGAGATCTGTGTGTGTGGGGGGGCGGTCAGTGGGGGAGATCTGTGTGTGTGTGTCAAGGGCGCTGGGAAGTGTGGGGTCTGTGTGGGGCACTGTGCAGTTGTGGTGGGGGCACTGGACAGTGAGGGGATCTGTAGGGGGCTCGGGATGGGAAGGGGCAGGGCACTGCAGTTGTGGGAGGGCTATGGGGGTCTTCAGCTGAGAGGCACTGGTCAGTGAGGATCTGTGGGGGCTTCTGAGTGGGTGGGGAGTGATCTGGGAGGGCACCGGACAGGGGTTTGTGGGGTCTCTGGGCGGTGCGGCGCTGGGCGTAGGGAGTTGGAGGGTGCCGGGCAGGGGTTGGTGGGGTCTCTGGGGGTGCGGCACTGGGTGTAGGGAGTTGGAGGGTGCCGGGCAGGGGTTGGTGGGGTCTCTGGGTGGTGCGGTGCTGGGCGTAGGGAGCCGGAGGGTGCTGGGCAGGGGTTTGCGGGGTCTCTGGGCGGTGCGGCGCTGGGTGTAGGGAGTTGGAGGTGCCGGGCAGGGGCTTGTGGGGTCTCTGGGTGGTGCGGAGCTGGGCGTAGGGAGTCAGAGGGGTGCTGGGCAGGGGGTTTGTGGGGGTCTCTGGATGGTGCGGAGCTGGGCGTGGGGAGTCGGAGGGGTGCTGGGCAGGGGGTGCGTGGGGGGCTCTGGGTGGTGCGGCGCTGGGCGTAGGGAGCCGGAGGGGTGCTGGGCAGGGGGTAGCATGGTGCAGCATGGGCCCGCCCCCCAGGGGAAGAAGCACGATGGCAGTGCAGGGTTGGGCTGGACAGTGTGGGTCTGGCAGCTCCCGGTTTGTAAACAGCACCCTTGTACTGGGCTGGGTGGAGTGGGGCTGTCCCTGCCGTGCCATGACCCATCTCCCATTGCCCCCGGCCAGCCCCTCGCTTTGAGGACTCTGCCCCCTTGCCCCATGTCCACATTTCCCCCATGGGGGCCCACTGATATGTTTAGCACCGGGCCCACAAAAGGTTAATCCGGCCCTGTTTGGGGTGCAGGCTCTGGGAGGGAGTTGGGGGGCGGGAGGGTTACAGGCTATGGGGAGGTTGAGTGAGGGTGCAGGCTCTGACCTGGGGCAGGGATTGGGGTGCAGGGGTGCAGACAGGTGGGCTCTGGGAGGGAGTTGGGGCGGGAGGGTTGCAGGCTATGGGGAGGTTGAGTGAGGGTGCAGGCTCTGAGCTGGGGCAGGGATGGGGGTGCAGGGGGTGCGGACACACGGGCTCTGGGAGGGAGTTGGGGGTGGGAGGGTTGCAGGCTATGGGGAGGTTGAGTGAGGGTGCAGTCTCCGAGCTGGGGCAGGGATTGGGGGCAGGAGGGCTGCAGGCTATGGGGAGGTTGAGTGAGGGTGCAGGCTCTGACCTGGGGCAGGGATTGGGGTACAGGGGTGCAGGCACGCGGGCTCTGGGAGGCGTTGGGGGCAGGAGAGTTGCAGGCTACGGGAGGTTGAGTGAGGGGCAGGCTCTGACCTGGGGCAGGGGATGGGGTGCAGGGGGTGCAGACACACGGGCGTGGGGGGGCGGTGGGGGGCGGGCGGGGTGCAGGCGATGGGGAAAAGCTGAGTGCGGGACAAGCTTCAGGCGGCGCTCACTCCTGATCAGACATCCGAGAATCCACACAGGAGAGCAGCCCTACACATGCTCTGAGTGCGGGAAAAGTTTCATTGAGCACTCAGACTTTGTCAGACATCCTAGAATCCACAGTGGAGAGAGACCCTACACATGCTCTACATTTGGGAAAAGCTTCAATCAGATGTCATTCCCTATTAGAGATCAGAAAATCGAAATGGGAGAGAACTGTAAGAAATGCCTTTATTAGGACTTCCCAAAGATTTGTTTTAAAAAAAAATCACATTTGCTAATTCCAATATAGTGATCTTTGCACCATCTTCACTGTGGTCTCTCAGCTCTGCCGGATGAGTTGCCTGCTTCTGCCTTTTGCAGCTCACCCTTCTTTGGGGTCAGTCCTGTGATCTTTTCTATCAGCTCCTTTCCTTTTGACTTGTAGGAGCGTGTGTCCCTCCAGCCAGGAATTTCATCAGCTCCAGGTGGGGGAGAGAGGGTTGATGCCAATAAGCTACCCTGAGGCAAAAGTTACCTGTGCCTTACATCCACTAGGACTGTACATGGAATTGGGTGCTCAAGTTAGTGATTTTGGTGTAAAAAGACAATTATAGTTGTAGAGCAGAAGCAGCCCAGGGAGTGAACCTAACAGACAATGATCAAGTGATCTCTCTCCTGCCATCCATCTCCATCCTCTGACGAACAGAGGCTAGGGACACCATCCTTACCCATCCTGGCTAATAGCCATTAATGGACTTAACCTCCATGAATTTATCCAGTTTTCTTTTAAACCCTGTTATAGTCCTAGCCTTCACAACCTCTTCAGGCAAGGAGTTCCACAAGTTGACTGTGCGCTGTGTGAAGAAGAGCTTCCTTTTATTTGTTTTAAACCAGCTGCCTATTAATTTCATTTGGTGGCCCCTAGTTCTTGTATTATGGGAGTAAGTAAATAACCTTTCCTTATCTACTTTCTCCACATCACTCATGATTTTATATACCTCTATCATATTCCCTCTTAGTCTCCTCTTTTCCAAGCTGAAAAGCCCTAGCCTCTTTAATCTCTCCTCATATGGGACCCGTTCCAAACCCCTAATCATTTTAATTGCCCTTCTCTGAACCTTTTCTAATGCCAGTATATCTTTTTTGAGATGAGGAGACCACATCTGTACATAGAATTCAAGATGTGGGCATACCATGGAGTTATATAAGGGTAATAATATAGTCAGTCTTATTCTCTATTCCTTTTTTAATGATTCCTAACATCCTGTTTGCTTTTTTGACCGCCTCTGCACACTGCGTGGACATCTTCAGAGAACTATCCACAATGACTCCAAAATCTTTTTCCTGATTTGTTGTAGCTAAATTAGTCCCCATCATATTTTATGTATAACTGGAGTTATTTTTTCCAATATGCATTACTTTACATTTATTCACATTAAATTTCATTTTCCATTTTGTTGCCCAATCACTTAGTTTTGTGAGATTTTTTTTAAGTTCTTCACAATCTGCTTTGGTCTTAACTATCTTGAGCAGTTTAGTATCATCTGCAAACTTTGCCACCTCACTGTTTACCCCTTTCTCCAAATCATTTATGAATAAGGTGAATAGGATTGGTCCGAGGACTGACCCTTGGGGAACACCACTAGTTACCCCTCTCCATTCTGAGAATTTACCATTAATTCCTACCCTTCGTTCCCTGTCTTTTAACCAGTTCTCAATCCTTGAAAGGACCTTCCCTTTTATCCCATCACAACTTAATTTATGTAAGAGCCTTTGGCGAGGGACCTTGTCAAAGGCTTTCTGGAAATCTAAGTACACTATGTCCACTGAATCCCCCTTGTCCACATGTTTGTTGATCCCGTCAAAGAACTCTAATAGATTAGTAAGACATGATTTCCCTTTACGGAAACCGTGTTGACTTTTGCCCAACAATTTATGTTTTTCTATGTGTCTGACAATTTTATTCTTTACTATTGTTTCAACTAATTTGCCCGGTACCGATGTTAGACTTACTGGTCTGTAATTGCCGGGATCACCTCTAGAGCCCTTTTTAAATATTGGCGTTACATTAGCTAACTTCCAGTCATTGGGTACCGAAGTCGATTCAAAGGACAGGTTACAAACCATAGTTAATAGTTCCGCAACTTCACATTTGAGTTCTTTCAGAACTCTTGGGTGAATGCCATCTGGTCCTGGTGACTTGTTAATGTTGAGTTTATCAATTAATTCCAAAACCTCCTCTAGTGACACTTCAGTCTGTGACAGTTCCTCACATTTGTCACCTACAATTTGGCAATGTTTATGCTCCTTTCTAGGATTTGACTTCCACTTTTTAAAGGAAGTCTTTTTGTCTCTCACTGCTTCTTTTACATGGTTGTTAAGCCCCGGTGAGTCTTTTTTAGTTCTTTTACTGTGTTTCTTAAATTGGGGTATACATTTAAGTTGGGCCTCTATTATGGTGTCGTTAAAGTGTCCATGCAGCTTAAAGGAATTTCACTTTAGTCACTGTACCTTTTAATTTCTGTTTAACTAACCCCCTCATATTTGTATAGTTCTCCTTTTTTGAAATCAAATGCCACAGTGTTGGGCTGTTGAGATGTTCTTCCCACCACAGGGATGTTAAATGTTATTATATTATGCCGTTTATTTCGAGCAACTGCAGTTATTCGGGAGAGTACAGACAGGCAGAGTTTCCCCTCCCGAGGTAGGTCTCGGTTAGATAAACAATTAAGGCAAGCATTTATACCTCTTGCGACATACACTGAGGAGCAACAACTGCATTTTGTTTGTACATATTCCTTTCTGATAGCTTACTTCTCTCAGCAATTTCTGCTACAATCTGCATTCTATTCTTATCTAACACAAGGTCGAAAACCAGCATCTCTTACAGTTCTTTTCTGCTCGCCCACGCCCTGCTTGGAAGTCTCCCATTATTAGCTGTTAGTTAGCCTGGTAAATATCAAGTCCCTGAGAAAACACAGTTATACGAAGCAAAACAAAATCACAAACAGAAATGTCATTGGAAATTCAAAAATTAAAAAGGAAAATGCAATTCCCATCACTTCATTGTATCTGGGCCATTCCTGTATCGAGAGTACCCGCTAAGGGCCCTGTGTGCTTAAGGGAAACCTGGAGGAACTCATAGCAGAGCCTGCACATGAAACTCAACTGCTCCCAGGTGCCGCAGTAAAACCCTTTCCCTGCTTTGATGTTGATGATTTTATGAAAATATGCTAATGAGTGTGAATATAATGTAACTGGAACATGCTTCATGCAAAAGGTCTCTTGTGCAGTATCATTACAAAGCTTATTATCTACTGTGTGTGTTCAGCCTATTTGTATGAACCGATCATTCCTGTATCTGAAGCTAGAAATATGAACTATAACTCTGAGGTCCTGTTGTAATGATGCAAAGTGTGGGCCATTATTAGTGGTTTGGACTCTTGATGGCTCCCATTAACCAGGACAATTGACTGGAGATGGCTCTGTCCTGCACCATCTGTGAGTCAGGCCAGGAACAATGAAGGCTTGGGGTCTCACAGGGCATGTGACCATGTCACCTGGTACAGGAATCCATCTTAAACCTGGGGCTTTTCCCCAGGAGAGAGACAAAAGATTCCTGCCTTGTACCAAAGCTGTTTAAAGGGGTGGAACAGAAAGAAAGGTGGCTGCAGTCATGAGAAATCCCCTAGCTACCACCTGAGCTGGAACAAGGACTATACCAGGTGAAAAGATTGGGCCCAGACAAGAAATAAGTCTAGTCTGCAAAAGAAGCTTATTGGAAGATCTCTGAGGGTGAGATTTTATCTGTATTGAGTTTCATACTGTATTAGTCTTAGACTTGCATGTTTTTGTTTTATTTTGCTCTATGGAGAATACAAACTCCACAGAGAAGGAAAAGTTAATGCCTTGAAAAATCTGTGTGTGTTAGAGTGTCTAGGAGCCACTCTCCTATAGCTTCTTTTGTCTGATTTCCTTTAGAAAATCTGAAGCAGGGAGCAGAAAACCATTGTCTTTTCTGAGGTGTGAGCTCAGGACCTACTGAGTATGAGACTGACATGCTGCCAACTATGCTAAGAAGGCCCAGGAAAATGTTTAGGCTCAGTGCATATAGGATCCTCCTACAGCAGTGACTGGGGCAGGGAAGGAGCTGGAAGAAGCAGAGAGATCTGGTGCCCACAGACCTGTCCTGGCCTCTTTCTCAGCAGCAAAGAAATCAATTTGCCCTTCCAGTGAACAATCTACTGGAACTAATGGCAGCACAGGGGGGATGTTTCTAAAGTATGCACCCACCTCTACATTTTAGAACTTACTCTCCTTTTTCTAGTATAGCACTTTCTATATGAACTGGCAAAACAAACTACACAGGTAAGAGAAACAAGGGCTTGAGAGAAAGCTTGAACTCATAACCCCAACAGATGGCCCCTCTGCACTAACCAGTTGCACCCCTAAAGATGTTTTTTAAACACATTTGGGAAGCAGGCAGTTATCAGTCTCTGTGGTTCACACCTTTGCCTGGAAATTGAAAGGCTGCTGGTTCAAACTTAACTCAAGATGCGGCTTTTCAGCAATGAGACTCCAGTACATTTTAACAGGAAGAAAATCTCCTCTATTCTGGCTTTGCCCCATTAGACTCCTTCTGCCCATCTTCTCCCCCTCCCCCAGTCTCTTTCCTTCCCCACTGGGGCCATGCAGAGAGGAGCCCCAGTCAGTCTCTGTCACAGAGAGTCTGTATCCCATAAAGGGAGGGAGGGGTCTCTCTAAAACACTGATAATGGGGAGGAGAGTGGTGTGCGTGGTTAGGGGGAGACAGGATAGAGAACTAACAGTGGGGCACAGAGAGATTCCCCCAGATTGGGGAGATCCCCTGCTGCCCCCCATCAGCCAGCTGTGAGAAGAACAACTGTGGGGGTGGGGGGGTCTCCACATGCTGCCCCCGCCCCAACTGCCAACTCTGCCAACTGTGGCAATGGGAGCTGCGGGGGTGGAGTCTGTGGGTAGCAGTGCGCAGAGACGCCCCCGGCCCTCCAGCTTAGGGGCTGCAGGTTGCTTTCGGGAGATGCCCGAGGTAAATTCTGCACCCCTCACCCTCTCCTGCAACCCCTGCCCCAGCCCAGACCCCACACCTGCACCCAACCTCCCTCCAAGAGCCTGCCCCCCACACTGCCTCCTTCACCACAACCCCCTGACTGAGCCCAGACCCTGCACCCAAACTCTCCCAGAGCCCAACCCCTCTCCCTCCCACAACCAAACTCCTTCCCAGAGCCTTAGGCAGGTATGTGTGGCAGGTGGGGCAGGACTTGGTCCCATTCTGGGCACCACCAAAAATTATACAAACCTGCCACCCCTGTCCAGCCCAATCTTCTGCTGATGCACCTCAGCCCACACCCGTGCAGGGTTTGAAGCTTTCATTGCTTAAATTCCAGGACACGGAGGGATTTCAGCTCCCCTTTGCCCAGAGGGAACCTTCACCCCACTCCTAACCAGGTTCTTGTCCATGGGATCACTGTAGGGGGGCTGGGTCCCTCGGTGTCTTTTCTCTGTCTAGGACAGGCCGGGGTGCAATAACTGGGGGCATCTGAGCACCCAGGACCTTCTGTGGGGCTGCCATTCCCCTTCCCCTTCTGTGGTCCCATCTGCCATTGACTCCAGCCTTTTTTCTATCCATCGTCAGCACCATCCCAAGCCAGCAGCACTCGCCTCAAAAAGACAGAGTCCTGTGGCACCTTACAGACTAACAGACGTATTGGAGCATAAGCTTCCGTGGGTGAATCCCACTTCGTCAGGTGAATGTAGTGGAAATTTGCAGGGGCAGGTATACGTATGCAGGCAAGAAGCAGGCTAGAGATAAGGAGGTTAGTTCAATCAGGGAGGATGAGACCCTCTTCTAGCAGTTGAGGTGTGATCACCAAGGGCGGAGAAACTGCCAGGCACAGAATTCCCACTCCATTCATCTGACGAAGTGGGGATTCACCCACGAAAGCTCATGCTCCAATACGTCTGTTAGTCTAGAAGGTGCCACAGGACTCTGTCGCCTTTTACAGATCCAGACTAACACGGCTACCCCGCTGATACTCAAAAAGACAGTGTCCCCTGCTGGGAGTAAATCACTGACCCCTCTCCTCCCTGAGCACTGACTGCCCCTCTGTTTCCTTGCCTCTCAGTCTGTGCAGATGGGACCTTTCCCTCCAGTGCTGGAGGATTCGCCCTTCTCATCTACCATTGTCCCAAGCAGACAGCAGGTGGGAATCTTAAATGTACCGAGGTGACTTAGGAGCAGAACCCCCCCAGACCTTCCATGCAATTGTCACTTGCCCCTCACTGAGCAGGACTGAAACTGGTGCAGGGAGACTGGTGGGCCACATCCCCTCTGGGCATGAGCAAAGCAGCAGGGTGAAAAAATGATCATGGAGATGCTGGGGATTGAACCCAGGGCCTCATACACACAAAGCATGTGCTCAACCACTGAGCTACATCCCCTAGCAGGTTGTGTTTGCTATGGGTTACACTCAGAGCCCTCCTGTTTCCAGAGCATCCAGTGACCTATAAGCTTCACGAGAAGCCCATTCCCCTCTCTGAGGACTAATCCTGCTTTCCTGGAGGTGACTTGTTCATAGGGGTCACTTTTCAGCAGGGCCAGATTCTATGTGTGGGGCAGAGAGAGTGGCTGCCCTGGTCTCAGGGTGCAGAGATTCACTCAGCCCTCTCCCCTGCATTGGGTTGGGGGTGCGGCAATCCCCTGCTGCAAGGTCATAGTGGGGGATGCTGTGAGCAGCTCAACACCTCACCCTGGTGGCAGCAGTGGTGTGGGAAGCTCCAGGTATTTCTAGGATCTACTATTTCCACTTGCCTGTGAAGTCCAGCCTTCCCCAGCACATTCACTGCAGTGCAATTGGGTCACTGTTTCCATGGCTGAACAGCAAAGAATGGCTCCCAGTTTCCCTTCTATCAGCAGCAGGATTAGCCTGTGTCGGTGGTTAATGAGGTGGATCTAGTTGTAGATTGTTATTCATTCCCCACCTTGACAATTCACACAGTCCCTTTCCCAGGCAGATTCCCAGCACCTCAGTGATCCCGGTAGCAGGGTTGGGTCCTGAGATTTTCAGGGTTCTTTTCCCCTCCACCTGGAGTGATCTCAGCTTTTTCCCCATCCCAGACAATCCATGAAATAACAACAGGGGCATAAAGAAAGAGGGGAGGGAACATCTCACGGACAGGGCTGGATGTGCCCATAGCCCCCTGCTTGTCCATTGTTTCCATGGAATTTGCCCCCCTGCTTTGCACAAGGGACAGAGAAAGATCTTGCTGTTCCTGTGTCTGTGCAAAGAAAATTGTGCTTCTGTATGAAAGAGAGGCGGGAAATGGCCCCATGATGGGGCAATAGCCTCAGGATTAAGAGCAAAGGACAATGATGGGAAAGTTCACAATTGACTCAGTAGTTGCATACAAAGGTGCACGTTTGGCAGTTACACTGGGAAATTCTGGCTCCTTCTCAGGCTCAGGTTGGCCACCCGGTCTAGATGTAGAAGTGACAACATTTAAACTTGAGAGAGGAGCCAATTTCCCCATCATTTCACACCTTTACACCCAAACACGATGACTTTCTGAATGAACCCTCCTCGTTCAGCCAGAAGATCTTGGGGTGGATGTAGGAGTCATTGGGTAAAATTCTCTGGACTCTGTTCTGAATCAGGTCAGAGCAGAGGTACCTAGTGATCTAGTCTGGCTGTAAAATCTATAGATCAACACCATTAATATGAAATTAATCCTCAGAAACGGCTGTTCCCCACTCAGACCCCAGCAAAGGGCTCTCCAAGGAAGGGGGCTGTTGAGGAAGGAAAGAAGAAAGATGTCCTTCTCCCTCTGGAGGAACTGGGCTCTGTGCTTTGGACAGAAAGGAGGGGAAGGAAATGGCCACACGATGGCAGCAGAACCTAAGAAATGAAACACAATAGGCTTATGTCCACACTGCAATGTAACACCCAGGGCTGCCCCATACCAGCTCAGGCTCCCAGGGCTTGGGCTGTGGGGTGGTAAATTTGCAGTGTAGACATCTCGGCTCAGGCTCAGTACCGGGCTCTGAGACCCCACAAGGCTGGGAGGGAGTTTAGCAAGTAAAAAAGGTAGAACGGCAGTGGAGTATTACCCTGGTCTCAATGGCATTTCTCCATCAGTCTGTCTGCTTTGGGGCAGGGACAATAACATGTCCTGCTGCTTTTGTTATTTCAAAGGGCGGTTTAGGATTTTCATTCTCACACATGGTGCACGAAGCAGGACTCAACCCTCAGTGTAAACTAAATGAGCCGCCCATAGATTCTGGCAGCCACAATGAGGCATTTGGTGTGAGAGCTCAGACCTGCCCCTGTCCCAGAGGGTCGGGGTCATCTGTGAGAGGACTGGACCACTGACCTATCAGCTCCTAACTCCCAAACTTTCAGTAACTCTATCATCAGTGCCTGTGAGTGTAATTTAAACCATCAAAAGAGTCATAGTGGGCTAGACCATAGTCTGGACTTCGGGTCTGGAAAAGAGCTGGCAGAATCCATAGACCAGGTTGTTATATAAAATGCACATGGATTTTAACCCTTCACATACAGTAATGGGAAAGTTCTTGGTTCAGGCTTGTAGCAATGATGGAATAAACTGCAGGTTCAAATCAAGTCTTTGGAGTACATCCCCCGCTGGGATGAGTCATTCAGTCCTTTGTCTAGAGCTTCAGTTTGTAGCAAAGTCCCTCCAGAGGTATGAAGCAGGATTGAAGACAAGATGGAGATGAGGTATCAGCCTTTATAGTCTCTTGCCATGTGGTCTTTGCTTTCTTTGTCCCAAGGACACTCTATCCAGCACGTGGCATAGAAAAACCTTAGCGTTCTCTCCATAGGCAGGTCCCTGCATACTTTGCTGAGTCACAAGGCGTATCTGCCTTCTCTCAGTGGGTCGATTGTGTAGCTGATGGTCCTTAATGGGCCATCAAGCAGGCTAGGCAGAACTGACACCAACTTGTCTGGGGTGTTCCCCGGAAGCAGATCACAAGTTTGAAATAATGACAGAACAGAGCCAATACTTATAACATCAACTACAAAAATGATACACATCTAGAGATGGCATCATTATAATCAGCCAATCAGAACCTCTCCATAGACCCCTTACACGACAACCTTTCTATAATATTGGCTTCAAATATAGAACAGCGGTCGCAACGGTGATCTATACAGTTACAGATTATGTCAATAACGTCACAGGAGGTGACACGGCATCAGTGAGACTGATACTGGAATACTGCCTCCAGTTTTGGTGTCCTCAGTTGAAAAACATGTTGTGAAACTGGAGCTGGGGCAGCAAAGAGCCACCAAATGTCCTGAGGGCTGGAGAAAAATGTCTTCTAGTGAGCTATTGAAAGAGCTCAACCTGTTTAGCTTATCAAAAGAAGGTTGAAAGGTGACTTCATTGAAGTGTTGAAGTGCCTTCAGGGAGAGAAAATATTGGCTATTAAGGGGCTCTTTAATCTAGCAGAGAAAGGCATAACAAGACCCCATGGCTGGAAGGTGAAAAGAGACAAATTCATATTTCAACTAAGGCAAAAATATTCAACAGCGAGGATGATTCACCACAGGAACAAGCTACCAAGGAAAGTGGTGGATTCTCCATCTCTTGATGTCATTTAATGAAGACTAGATGCCTTTCTGGAATGTGTTTGCCCCAAAAGTAGCTATTGTGTCCTACAGGAGGCCTGTGACATGCAGGGGGTCAAATTAGATGCTCTAATGGTCTCTTCTGGCCATAAAGTCGAGTAATTTCTGAAAAACTGAGTGTAGCATTGGGAGCAGCGTCTGATGTTTCCCTGTCTAGCCGGCTTGCTGCCTAGAACGAACGCTCCTTGAGTGGGGTGATCCACAGGGAGTAGCTCAAACCTGCAAAGTGCCTGGCCAGGGGCAGGACATTGGCACAGCAAGGGAGGGGTGTGGCAGTGACATCACAAAGGCCTTTTGCAGGACCTCAGCCTATTGGTCCAAGGTGGTGGGGAGGTGGTGACCTCACAGAGAGATGCTGACATCAGCCAGGCAGGACAGGGGTGAGGGGCCAGGGAAACCTCAGAGACCCCTGTGGCTTTGCTCCAGCAAGTCTCCTTCTCCAGGTCTCTCTTTGAGGACTGAGAGAGTATTCGGGTTCACGGACGTGAGCGCCAGGAGGAACCTCTTTTGAGTTTTCTCCTTCCCTTTCAGTGATTTTACTAGAAAACAGCCGTCCCTGTTTAGAAGGTAAGAGCCTCCTGGAAGTTTGAAACCTGTTCAGTCTGATCCATGTGGTGACAGTTGAATTCTAGGCATGGAAAACACGAGCTTAAGGAAGCAGAATTTTATTGTGCACCTGAGATTTTGTCCCTCAGAATCACTGGAGACATTAGGGTTTGTCCTTTTTGTTTCACCTTTTCCTCCCTCCCTCCCTCCTTTCTCTTTGTCTCTTGCTTCTTTTGTCCTTTCTCCTGTTCCCCTCCCAACACCAGGGGGTGGATGGGTGGGTGGGTGTGGCGGGGGGAGTGCTCTGCAGCTCCCACTGTGGGAGATCCATCCAAAAATGTGGGGCTGAAATAGTGCTCAGGCAGTCAGGGCCAGATTAACCTTTTGTGGGCCTCAGCACCAAACATATTTGTAGGCCCCTATATAGTCACTGTGGGCTCTGAGTGTGGGCCTGGTGGGGCAGTGCCATTGGTGCCTTAGCATACCCACTACTGAACCTCAGAGACATTTTTCATTTTGATCACACACCTCTCCGTGACTATATGCATTGCCCTACACAGCTCCCTCAGCCCCCAGGTTTTCTTATTTAGCTGTACACCCATGTGGGTTTACCAGTGTCCACAGTGAGCAGAACTTTCATAGTGATCAAGGAAACTCCCCACAAATTTATCTCCTTCCTCATTCAGACCTTCTCTAGCCATGTCTCCAGTACCCCCCACGTCACCAGTCACCGCATGTGATCCTAGTCTCAGCTCACAGTTCTAAAGCCAGCAGACACCTGATCAGTTCTGACAGATCCCTCCCTCAGCAGCCATCCTGCCATGTGAGCCAGCCACCTGCAAACACCATCTCCCCAAAGTCAGGACTTAGCCCTTGGGAATCTGAAGCCACCAGCCTCTCTCCCTCTGCTCCCATCTACATGCTAGTCTGCTACCTGGTCACCACCACCTCTCCCCATGCTTGTTTCCTTTCCACTTTGGACATGTTCCCAACCAGCTGGAAGCTCCCTCTGCCAGCCTGACCTGCTCCCTCTTTCCCTGCTCCCCCTGACATTCCTGTCCTACTGGTGACCTCTGTTCCTTGAGGTGAACTCCAGTGTCTTTAGCTGCTCTAGCTTAATGGCCCCAGGAGTCACAGAGCCACTTGTAGCTTCTCTGGCTACAGCCATGGGGCCAGTTCCCAGAGGCCAGCCTTAGCCAGCTGCAGCTACTAGCCGCAGGAGGGGTGGCAATGCCAGGGCTGAGCCTACTTGAACCTTGCAATGGCTGCACTAGGGACTCTAAATCCTCAGCCCTGGCCCTAGGCAGCTGCAGACTCTGGAGTTAGGCACTTCCCTCCTCTAGGCCATGGCTTTAAATACCTGCGATTCCCATCACCTGCAGCAGAGGCCACCAATTCTCATGCCCCACTCAGCCAGCACCTAGTAGTGCAGAAAGTGCAGCCTGAGTGATTGTGGAGGCTGGGTGCCAGGAGGTTCCCGTCCCTGAGCAGCAGCCCTGCAACAAGCGCAGAGTTGGGACATTAGCTGTTACTGACAAGGCTTGTCTGTGTTCTTTTTTTTATCTCATTGTTAGGTGTCAGGAGTATGAACTGTTCAACAGGTTCAATGAGTTGGTTAATAAGATGTTTATGAAGTAAATCACTGGCTTTAAAATCAGATCCAATCTGGAGCATATGAACTTGTAACCCCTTTGGGGTCTAGAGAGCATGGCCCCTTTAAATCTTTTTCCCAAAGGGGGAGGGGGAGAGTAAGAAAAAAGGAGGGAAACTCCAGGGGGCAGGGCTGGAGCTGGAGGGAGAGAGAGGAGAAGCAGCATGGCTGGCCCTGGGGAAGGAAGCATAGAGAACCTGCTGGAGGCCTGAGGAGGACAAGCCTGATCGGGGACAGCCCAGGACAGGAGCCAGGAGAAGTCCTGTGCCGGGGGGAATCGCCCGAGAAGGACAGGCCAGAGCTGGACCCAGTATCACGGTTGCCCGGAGCTGCCTGGGGCTGTGAGTACTGGGGCTTGTGACTCCGCACTGGGAATAAGGAGGGAGGCTGTTAGATAGTTAAGTGGGGAGGTGGCCGCTCTGTGGGGCTTTGCAGAGAGCGGCAGAAGAGGCACCGGAGGGGTTTGCTGGGGAGAGTTCACTGGCGCTGAAGACGACCAGGAGCACCCAAGACTCACCACCGGACTGGAACTTTGCTCAGGCCTCCTGAACACTGTGTACAGACACATTGCTCGGTATCTGCCCTGTCAGACTGTGCTACCGCTGGGTCCGTGGGGCCTTGGTTTGAATGCAGCCCTGTTTTCCTGCTCCCCCTATATTTCCCCTTGTTGTTTTTCTCCTCCCAGCCCTCTGTAAATAAATATCTCCCTTTGTTATATAGACTGTGCTTTTCCTGTGGGTGGGTGTGTTCACTCTGGGGGTTGGAACAGGTGCCCCTGGGGTGGAAGGGATTTCTCCTGCTGCATTCCTGCGCGCGCTGTCTCTTGGCCAGAGCTGCCTGCAGAGCAGACTCCATCTTGGCCACGAGGGCGCTAAAGTTACACTTGGTGGCCCGTACGGGGATTTGCAGCACACACACACACACATACCCACACCCCTACGTTGCGCACCCTGGGCTTTTTCTTCACAGAGAAAAGAAACTCCTGAGTGACTTTCATCTCAGTAAAAAAAAAAAAAAAATGGAGAGAGGATTATTAGAAGACCTGTGCCGAGGGGCACGAATCCCAGTAACCAAAGCTGTGCTGGTGGCGGGGTTCCCAGAAGAGATGGAACCAAATGAGATTGAGGAGAGCTTAGATGCAGCTGAAATACTGGGGAGGGTAAAGGTCCACACCCGTATTTACAACCGCAAAGTGAAGGGCATGGTAGCACTATGTACTCACTCCAAGGAAGCAGATCTTGACAAAGTGCCCAAAGAGGTGAAAGTAGAAGGTATCCCCTGGACAATTCTCGGCGCAGAGCAGTCCCCTCCTAGTGTGCCTGAGTCACTTGAGGTGGATTCTTTAGCACAGAAATTGCAAGCTCTGATGGTAGATGAGAAGCGGACAAGAGAAGAATTAATTTTAGCATTAGGAGGGGCTCCAACACCTGCAGCACCCAGCCTGGTGGGATGGGCCAAAGAGCTGGGAAATGCTCTCAAAGATGCATTGAAGCCGGTGCATGAAAATGCTCCATACAAGCGGTTACGTTCATTCTCGGGGGTGTCACCTGTACCCTCAGGGGAGGATGATTATGAAACATGGAGGGATTTTACGGTGCCACTTGTCCAAGAGTGGGAATGCTCTGATGCTGAGAAGCGGAAACGGGTGCTTGAGAGTCTGAGGGGACCTGCCATGCGAATTATCCGAACCCTGAAAGACTCACAACCAGCTGCCACAGTGCAAGACTATTTAACCGCTCTTGAGAGTGTCTATGGTGCTACTGATAGCAGTGAAGACCTGTATTATCGTTTCCGCCATACCTATCAGGAGCCCCACGAACGATTGTCTGATTTCATCAGGAGACTAGAGGATTTGCTACAGCAGGTAGTGCGGAAGGAGGGCATCCCCACCAAGCGCATTGATTTCGCTAGGTTGGACCAAATCCTCCGGGGCACCCGACAAGATGGGTTGATGTTGTGGAAACTGCAGCTGAGGGAGCGGGCCCAAAACCCACCCCCATTCCACAAGCTCATTCGAGAGATACGTGAGGAGGAGGACCGATTGTTGCAAGCGGATGCAGTGTTGCAGCCGAAGATGGCAGGGAGTCACACCACCACAGTGCTTGGAGAGATGGAGGATGCCCCATCAGTGGCAGCAGCACTGAGAGATTTGACCCGAGAAGTGGCCATGATGAAAGCTCAGGGACATACTGTGCCATCCTCAAGAGAGGAGAGTAGCAGAAGGGGTGATAGCCAGCGTGAAGGTTTCTGTTATAACTGTGGAAGAGATGGTCACTATGCCTTCGACTGTCAAAACAAGACAGATCATGCAAGGGTATCTCAGAGATTGCAGCAGACCATTAGGAGGCTTCAGGGAAACACCAACAGGGCTTGGGAAGGAGCAACCCAAGACCCTGAAATTCAAGGCTCCCCAGAAAAACCACAAACAGAGGCTACCCACGTGGGCTGATAGGCCCCCAAGCTATAGTACCTGTTCGTGTAGAAGGACGATTGTGTGAGGCATTGCTGGACAGTGGATCACAGGTCACCATACTTTATGAATCCTACTACCGAGAACACCTGCAGCACTTGCCCCTGCGTCCCCTGTCTGGCCTGACAGTCTGGGGAATTGGCTGTGACTCCTGCCCCTATCGGGGATATATCCTGTTAAATGTTCAGTTCCCAAAGAATGTTGCGGGGGTAAACCAGGAAATAGAAACTTTGGCACTGGTCTGCCCAGAACCAAAGGGAAGAACGTATGCACCTTTAATCCTAGGGACAAATGCAAACCTGTTCCAGAGGTTGGCGTGGAAATGCCGTGAGATGGCAGGGAACAACTATCTGCAGGAGCTGCCAATGCATGCGTTATGTAAAGCTGCATACCAGCGAGCCAGGGGGCCCCCATCCCAAGAGAAGACCAAGGCTAGGCCTTTTGGGAGGGATAGTTTCCAGTTTGGGGATTCCCCCATTCCTGCTGAGTGGAAGGACTGCCTGTGTGAGAAGTTAATCAAGAGGAAGGCTGTTTTCTCTATGCATGAATGGGATGTTGGGTGTGCACATGATGTGGAGCACCATATCCAAATGCAGGATGGTCGGCCTTTTCGAGAGAGGTCGAGACGATTAGCCCCCGCTGATATTGAAGATGTGAGGCAGCACCTACAGGAACTGGTTCAAGCAGGTATCATTGAGGAATCCAGGAGCCCCTACGCATCGCCGATCGTCGTAGTACGAAAGAAAAGTGGAAAGGTGCGCATGTGCGTCGACTATCGCACTCTGAACCAGCGGACGATCCCTGACCCTAATGGATCCTTTTGTTGTCACGCAAAGAGATGGTGAAGGGGAAGACCCCACACTGAGCATTCCCGAGGCCTCACTGTCCCAAGCTGTGGAGACCCCCCAAGAACATGATGAGGAAGGTTCAGTGCAGGCAGAGAACCCTGTACCCCAAACAGCCACTTTAAACCCAGATGCACTTGAATTTGTACCTCAAGGACCCATCATCTTGCCTCCATGTCCAGTGGTGTCACCTCAGCCAACATCCGACAGCCAGCCTAGACGTTCCTCTAGGGAAGGGAAGCCCAGGTGTGTGCTGACGTATGATCGTTTAGGGGAACCCAGTGACCTACAGCTTCCTGGGGTGCCACGGGGCGAGCTGCCTCATGGAAACCTGTTCCACCCCTCGGGGTCCTGTGGGATGGATGATGGGAATGCTTCTGACGAATGGGGGCCCTGGGTCTCCTGCTGGGGATCCATGGCTTAAAGTTGTCTACCTTGATGGGGACATCAAGGATTATTTCTTTTGGGGGGGGAGAGTGTAACCCCTTTGGGGTCTAGAGAGCATGGCCCCTTTAAATCTTTTTCCCAAGGGGGAGGGGGAGAGTAAGAAAAAGGAGGAAAACTCCAGGGGGCGGGGCTGGAGCTGGAGGGAGAGAGGAGAAGCAGCATGGCTGGCCCTGGAGAAGGAAGCAGGGAGAACCTGCCGGAGGCCTGAGGAGGACAAGCCCGATCGGGGACAGCCCAGGACAGGAGCCAGGAGGAGTCCTGTGCCGGGGGGAATCGCCCGAGAAGGACAGGCCAGAGCTGGACCCAGTATCACGGTTGCCCGGAGCTGCCTGGGGCTGTGAGTACTGGGGCTTGTGACTCCGCACTGGGAATAAGGAGGGAGGCTGTTAGATAGTTAAGTGGGGAGGTGGCCGCTCTGTGGGGCTTTGCAGAGAGCGGCAGAAGAGGCACCGGAGGGGTTTGCTGGGGAGAGTTCACTGGCGCTGAAGACGACCAGGAGCACCCAAGACTCACCACCGGACTGGAACTTTGCTCAGGCCTCCTGAACACTGTGTACAGACACATTGCTCGGTATCTGCCCTGTCAGACTGTGCTACCGCTGGGTCCGTGGGGCCTTGGTTTGAATGCAGCCCTGTTTTCCTGCTCCCCCTATATTTCCCCTTGTTGTTTTTCTCCTCCCAGCCCTCTGTAAATAAATATCTCCCTTTGTTATATAGACTGTGCTTTTCCTGTGGGTGGGTGTGTTCACTCTGGGGGTTGGAACAGGTGCCCCTGGGGTGGAAGGGATTTCTCCTGCTGCATTCCTGCGCGCGCTGTCTCTTGGCCAGAGCTGCCTGCAGAGCAGACTCCATCTTGGCCACGAGGGCGCTAAAGTTACAAACTATTGACCCCTGGACTCCATCTCTGAGAGGGGACTTGTTTACCATCAGGGGACAGGCTCAAACCAGTCCAAACCGGTTTTTCCCGCCAAAACCAGCCCTCAGCGTTCCATCTCCTCAGCACTTTTCCCACCACAGAAGTGATATAAGGACGTGCTCAGCACCTGCGCGGGGCCGCCCCCCCCAGCGACGGCCCCTCCACGGTCGGGTCTTCCCAGTGCTCCCGAGCCGGAGAGCGACGAGCCCCCTCGGTCCCACCGTGAGACTGAGGAACAGGAGGCCTGTCACCCCCATTCCTGCCGTCCTGCATCCCTGGTGTCCAGCCTCCCACGGAGCCCCCGGGGAGTGAGAGACCCCGGGGTGGGCACTGGGGCTGGGCAGGAAAGTGACTCTGCCCCAGGGAATCTGGGAGAAGCCTCAGAGCTGCCTCCGCCCCAGTGGGATTTGGGGGGCAGAGACTGGGGCCGGGTGGGGGGATCCCCTGTGGTGTGGGGGGAGATGGGGGGTGTCAGGCAGGGAGGGGAGAAGCTGGAGTTGTAGGGAGGGGAAGGTCGGTGGGACACGGGGCGGGGGTTGAACTGTCTCTGGGCAGCCAGGAAATTCCTGGGGGGGGGGAGTGGCGGGCGGGGGAAGGGGGGAGGGGAGTTAATTGGATCCTGTCCCTGTTTGTGCCCCTTGCGTCTTGCCCCCGATACAAATTCTCTCTAGTTCTGCCCCTTTTCTCGCTCAGTGTCTCACACGGGCTATAAAATCTGGGGCGATTTCCCCCCTTTCCCCTCCAATGATCAGCTCTCCCGTCTCCCCCGATTTCCCCCGTTCTCCCCATGAGTCTCAAACGTCAGTTTAAAATCTTCTCTAGTGAGGGGCATTTTCCCACCCATTTGATCTGCAGCGATTTGTCCTTGTGTAGGTGGGAAATTGTTGCCCTGAGTCATTCCCCAGCACATGGCTGCCCCTGGAGTGGGGGTGGGATGGCTCAGTGGTTGGAGCACTGGCCTGCTAAACCCAGGGCTGGGAGCTGACTCCTTGCGGGGGCCATTTGGGGATTTAGTTGGGGATTGGCCCTGCTTTGAGCAGGGGGTTGGACTAGACACCTCCTGAGGTCCCTTCCAGCCCTGATATTCTATGAGATGCCGGGTCTCTGCCAGGGCAGGGAAGGGAGGCGCACGTGTCCCCCATGGGGACTGCCCAGACCCCCGTTTCCCAATCCCAGTTGTTGCCCCCTAACTACCAACACAGTTACCCTCAACCATCAGTTGCCAGTCACCCGCCCATCCCCCTCTGCTGCCCCTTTCCCTCATCCAGGGACCTTTCAGCTCCCCCTCCCCCTCCCTTTTAATCAGCTCCTCAAAGGGCTCCCTGCTGCCCATGGCAATGGTCGGGGTGGGGGAACCATCACTTTGTGTTTATGTATTGGACAGTCATATAAAATCCAGTCCAACAGTCCCCCTTTTCCACTAGTTCGTTAACAGCCGGGGTGAGCTGGAGCCGGTTCGCGCGAACCCGTTGTTAAATTTAGAAGCGGTTTTAGACCCGCTTGTTAACTAGCTTCCCTGCGAGGGAAGCTTTGATGGGCTCTGCCTGGGAAGCCTGTAATTCCTCCTCCCGGCCACTGGGGGGCGCTGCGCTGCGGGAGCCACGTGAGCTGCCTCCTGGCCCTGCTGCTGCTGCTGCTCTTTGGAGCTCTGGCCCTGGGGCTCCTGCTGCTGCCTGGTGGGTGCCCGGCTGCCTCCTGCAGCTCCCAGCCCCCCCCCCGTGTGAGTGTCTGCGCCCCTCCCCCGCCCAGAGCCCCCTGCCTGCACCCCTGCCGCAGCCAGCCCCTGAAACCCCTCCCAGCCCCTGTCTGCACCCCTGCCCTGCCCCCATTGCACCCCTGCCCTGCCCCCATTGCACCCCCTGCCCTGCCCCAGCCCCTGTCTGCACCCCTTGCCCTGCCCCCATTGCACCCCTGCCCTGCCACCAGCCCCTGTTTGCACCCCTGCCCTGCCCCCATTGCACCCCTGCCCTGCCCCAGCCCCTGTCTGCACCCCTGCCCTGCCACCCCATTGCACCCCTGCCCTGCCCCCAGCCCCTGTCTGCACCCCCCGCCGCAGCCAGCCCCTGTCACCCTCCCCAGCCCCTGTCTGCACCCCTGCCCTGCCCCCATTGCACCCCCTGCCCTGCCCCAGCCCCTGTCTGCACCCCTGCCCTGCCCCCATTGCACCCCTGCCCTGCCCCAGCCCCTGTCTGCCCCCTGCCCTGCCACCCCATTACACCCCTGCCCCTGTCTGTACCCCTGCCCTGCCACCCCCATTGCACCCCTGCCCTGCCCCCAGCCCCTGTCTGCACCCCGCCGCAGCCAGCCCCTGTCACCTCCCCAGCCCCTGTTTGCACCCCTGCCCTGCCCCCATTGCACCCCTGCCCTGCCCCAGCCCCTGTCTGCCCCCTGCCCTGCCACCCCATTACACCCCTGCCCCTGTCTGTACCCCTGCCCTGCCACCCCATTGCACCCCCTGCCCTGCCCCAGCCCCTGTCTGCACCCCCGCCGCAGCCAGCCCCTGTCACCTCCCCCAGCCCCTGTCTGCACCCCTGCCCTGCCCCCATTGCACCCCTGCCCTGCCCCAGCCCCTGTCTGCACCCCTGCCCTGCCCCATTGCACCCCTGCCCTGCCCCAGCCCCTGTCTGCCCCCTGCCCTGCCACCCCATTACACCCCTGCCCTGCCCCCAGCCCCTGCCCCCAGCCAGCCCCTGCCCGCAGCCGCCCCAGCCCCACCCCTGCCCACAGCCAGCTCCAGCCAGCCCCAGCCACCCCTGCCCCCAGCCGCCCCTGCCTGCCCCACCCCTGCCCACAGCCACCCCTGCCCCACCCCTGCCCCCAGCCAGCCCCAGCCAGCCCCTGCCCCAGCCACCCGCAGCCAGCCCCAGCCAGCCCCTGCCCCCAGCCACCCCTGCCCGCAGCTACCCGCAGCCAGCCCCTGCCCCACCCCTGCCCCAGCCAGCCCCTGCCCCATCCCCTGCCCACAGCCAGCCCCAGCCAGCCCCCAGCCACCCGCAGCCGCCCCCTGCCCCCAGCCGCCCTGCCCCAACCACCCCTGCCCCCAGCCAGCCCCTCCTCCAGCCACCCCTGCCCACAGCCCCACCCCTGCCCCCCCAGCCAGCCCCTGCCCCAGCCGCCTCCTGCCAGCCCCTGCCCCCAGCCGCCCCCAGCCACCCCTGCCCCCAGCCGCCCCTGCCAGCCCCAGCCAGCCCCTGCCCACAGCCACCCCAGCCACCCCTGCCCGCAGCCACCCCAGCCACCCCTGCCCGCAGCCACCCCCAGCCACCCCTGCCCCAGCCAGCCCCTGCCCCAGCCCTCCCTGCCTTCCCTGCCCCAGCCACCCCTGCCAGCCCCTGCCCCAGCCACCCCAGCCAGCCCCTGCCCCCAGCCGCCTCTGCCCCGCCCCTGCCCACAGCCACCCGCAGCCAGCCCCTGCCCACAGCCAGCCCCTGCCCCAGCCACCCCAGCCACCCCTGCCTGCAGCCAGCCCCTGCCCACAGCCGCCCCCTGCCCCGCCCGCTGCCCACAGCCACCCGCAGCCAGCCCCCTGCCCGCAGCCGCCCGCTGCCCGCAGCCAGCCCTTGCCACAGCCACCCTCTGCCCGCAGCCAGCCTCTGCCTGCAGCTCCTGCCACAGCCACCCCCTGCCTGCAGCCACCCCCGGCCCACAGCCACCCCCTGCCCACAGCCGCCCGCAGCCCGCCCGTCTGCATCACCTGCCCACAGCCAGCCCGTGTCACTCCCTGCCTCCAGCTAGCCCTGCCCCACGCCCCTATCTGCAGCCAGCCCCACATCCACTGGTGCCCTGCAGTTCCCAGGGCAGTAACCCTGCACACCTGCTTTAATGAGGGGGGGGGCAGGGAGCAGCTGGGACCCACACACATGTGCACACCTAGAGTGACCAGACAGCAAGTGTGAAAAATCGGGATGGGGGTGAGGGGTAATAGGAGCCTATATAAGAAAAAGACCCAAAAATTGAGACTGTCCCTGATCACCACCCACACATGTGAAACGGAGCTCATTTCTAGTTCAGCCCCATCTTTTTAAAAAAGAACTTTAGGTAGGGTTAAAATACATCTGTATTTTCCTGGACATGTCAGGCTTTTCGGTTCTTAATCACCTCCTGGGAAAATATGGATGTATGGTAACCCTATTGGTACAAAAAATACATGCTGTCGCACATCCCTTAAATCAGAACTTTTTATAGGGAACCCGTTGTTAAGATTTTGGCAGCTCATCACTGTTAACAGCGATATAAAATCCCCTCAGATCTTGGTGTTTTTCTCTTGTGTTATCAAATCCGCAGTGTGAGTTGAGAAGTATCGCAAATCCCATGGCAAATGGCCTCTGTGAGGGGTTGCTTCCCACAGTGCAAAGATGCAGCCACCTCTGGGGTGGATCCAGGGTGGCCATTATTTGCTAGTGACAGGCCATGGACATTTCTTACCTATTTTGTCCCTCCAGGCCTTCCATACTCCAGTTCAAGAGACATCCCCCAGGGCTCCCTCTGCCTGTGTGACTGGCCAGCAGGGGGCGGGGGTCACGTTCTATCCCCTTCTCGGGCCCTGGGAGGTCACAGTGTTGCTGGGTGGGGTGGGGCTGTGCGGGAGATAGCAGCTGAAGGGGATTGTGGTGGGGGAGGCCTCTGGGTGGCTGGGCAGGGGGTACCCTAGTGAGGTTGGTGGGTTCTGGAGATTTGGGGTTTCAGGGGGTGGTTGTGATGTGCCCAGCCCTGAGGCTGTGGGTCCTGGAGGTGGGTATCGCTGGGGGCCTGGTGGCTGCAGAACAGCCGGGGTGGGCGTCTCTTGGGGAGGCGGGACAGGGGGTTAGAGGGAGCCTGGTGCTGTGCCAGGGGCTCTGTCTGGGCTTCTCCCGCAGACTCCTGGGATCGCTGCCCTGCCCAGTGCACAGAGTGTGTGTGGGAGAATCCCCGGCGCTAGGCCAGGGGGTGCCCCTGTAAAGCACCAGGGGATCCCGCAGGGGGGAGGAGGGGGTGCCAGGCAAAGGGCAGGGCAGGTCCTGCTGGAGGGTGGGGGGGGGATCATAGGCAGGCAGTGAGGGACTGAGTTCCCAGTGGGGGTCCCTTTTGGGGGGTCTCTGGCTGTTGGGGTCTCTTGGTGGGGGGAACCCTTTGGGATTCCCAACCTGGCAATGAAGGTCTGGTGGGGGTTCTCTGGCCGGTGGGGCTCTGAGGGGTATCTGAGGTCCCTGGCCAGGGACTCTGGGGGCTGGGTCCCAGGGAATATCTGCGGGGGGGGGCTGGCTGGGGCTCTGGGGGCTGCTCCTGACCCCTCTTCTTCTCCCTGATTAGCTTATGCCAGAATCCTGGCTCCAAGCACTGCCCGACACTCCCCGGCCAGGCCAGTCACTGTGATAACTTTCTAGCCACTTATCAGACACTGTGAGATGAAATCACAGATTTTTGCTCTTCTCCCCTCTTGAAAACTGCAGGAACTTCCAGTTCCATTGTCCTAGATTGTCCAGTCCATTGTCCAGTCCTTGTCCTGGATGTGGGGGTGAGGGAGGTGGGAAGGGGGTCAGCACTGCCGCACAATGGTCCCTTCCACAGCGTTCTGGACTCATTCTTTCTGAACTCTGGTTTCATTGAGACCATTGTTAATCCAGAGTCACTGTATGGAAAGACAAGGAGTGACTCCGGATGGACAGTGGGGCAAATGAGATCAGCAATTCTCCCTGTGAGGAGGGGCTCTCGTTAGCTGCTCTCCCCAGAGAGCTAAAGGAGGGAAGCTGCTCAGACGCTCTGTCCCTCTCTGCTCAGGATACTGGGGTTCAGCTTCCTGGGTCAGAGGCTGCAGCCTCCATTGTGATCGGGGAGACCAGGCTTAGCAGCTGCTGCTCCCCCAGTGGGGTTCTGTGCTGGGATGTGACCTGAATTAAAGCTGCTTCTCTGCTTGGCCCAGGGGATGACTTTCTCCAGCTGGTCCTAGCCCCCTAGGGCAGCCCTGGGCCCTGTTAATACTAAATTCTGAGCCAGAGTCTCCAGGTAACTGACAGACCTCAGGGAAAGTGCTGGGGTCTGGCAAGAAAGTGACTCTGCACAAATAGCCCCTCCTCATTTCTCCTCCCAGTAGCAATTGCCAGGAGAAAATCCAGCCATGGGAGAGCAAAGCCCCCAGGAATGGGACCTTCCCAGCCAGAGGGGCAGGGAGAGAGGACAGAGGAATGAGAGACTGAAAGGGGCAGTGGGAGAAATGAGGGGGAAGAGATTTCCAGCTCTCTAGTCCACCCAGACACATGTATTGCTGCATCCCTGGGCAGAACCATTTTCCAGTGAACAAAACAAGGATCAGACAGAGGAAAAGCCAGTTCCTGACTCCATATTCCCCCTGCTGAGGTGTGGCTGCTGTGGGGTCAGTGTCCGAGGGATCCCCCCACAGTGACTCCTTTGGTTCTGCTCTTTTCTAGTCTTGTGTTCAGAGACTTTGTTACGGGGTGAGGGGAGGGAGAAGGGAGGTTAAAAATGTGTCTGGGCTTAGCCTGGCAGGAGGGCCAGATCTACATTGTAATAAACAGATTGAGCATTTCCCAGCATGGCAGAATCTAGGGTGTCTCTGTGCAGGAAAGGGCCTGGGGGAAGTGTGATGATAAATTAACTAAAACCGGTGCTGAAACACCCACAACTGCCCTTCTCCCCCAGACAGGCTGCAGAATGACGTCCATGTTTTGCTCCAGCTCATCCCAGCCTGGCGTGGGACAGGGAAGAGAAATTGCTGCAGTGGAGCCAACTCAGGTAGAGATTGTCGGGGGGTTGCTGGTGGGTTCCTGCTGGAGGAGAGGGACAGGAAATACACCGGAGATGGGAAGGTTTGCACAGTCTGGTCTGGAGGTTGGAGCGGGGCAGGAAATTCACAGCATGGGGAAAGGAGGAGGCCAGGGTGTGGCAAACCTGCTGGGAGTTATTTAATAAGTGCCCTAGATTCTAGGAACAGACCCAGGAGGTTGGGAGGTGGAAATGCCCTAATTTGTGAAGAAAGAAAATAGCCCACCTACATGGAGCTAGTCAAACTGATCAGACTCCCAGTGCTGGAGCCTGAGCTCACTAACCAGTGGCTGCTGTGAGATATGAAGGGGACACCCATGAGTCAGGCTTATTGGAGCTGCCTCTCCCTTCATATCCCACTCCTCAGAATGAGGAGGTTATTGGGCTTCCTACCAGGGAGCTCTCCCTGGACCCTGCTAGGGGCTCCATCTCCTGTATCAGTCGGTGGCTAGTAGGTGTGTGATGGATCTGCTGGAAGAGACAAGGGGCTCTCTCTTCGTCCTCTCACCCACCCTGGTATTTGCTGGATACGCTGAGCGGGGTCGGGGTGGGACTCTGTTGAGTGGGATCCACCCAGAGCTTCCATTTGATTGGCTCCTCTCTGCCACAAATAGTGGGGCTGTGAGTGGGGCAGCAGGTCCTGAATGTTGGAGTCTTGCTCTTTCAGGGGCCAGTGACCTTCGAGGAGGTGGCTGTGCATTTCACCAGGGAAGAGTGGGCTCTGCTGGACCCCGCTCAGAGAGCCCTCTACTGGGATGTCATGCAGGAGAACTATGAGACTGTGACCTCACTGGGTAGGGGTTCCTGTCCTCTCGGATCTTGGAAGGGGAAATGAAGAGATAAGGTTCACGCCAGCCCCACAATGCCACCTCTACTCTGTCCTGTTTCAGCATCACCCCAATATGCCAGTGACACACACACACTGCCAGAGACCCTCCCCTGCTGCAGAACACTTTGGGAACAGAGCACAGGAGCCGTATCGCACAGTGTCAAATAGCTCCTGTTTGCTCAAGTGAAACTGGGGGTTAGGTCTGGCATAACTGTTCCATACCCCTAATCATTTTTGTTGCCCTTTTCTGAACCTTTTCCAATTCCAATATATCTTTTTTTGAGATGGGGCAACAACATCTGCATGCAGTATTCAAGATGTGGGTGTATCATGGATTTATTTGCTGTTTTTACAAATAGGATATATTCTGTCGTTTCTATCCCTTTCTTAATTATTTCCAACATTGTTCGCTTTTTTTCACTGCTGCTGCACACTGAGTGGATGTTTTCAGAGAACAATCCACAGTGACTACAAGATCCATCTCTTGAGTGGAAACAGCTAATTTAGACCCCATCATTCTGTATGTATAGTTGGGATTATGTTATCCAATGGGCTGCTCTATGTGCTATCCTGACATCTAGCACTGCTGAAATCCTGCATTCAGTGATATCCCTGCCCTTCCTGTTCCCTTTCTCCACTGAACCCCACCAGCCCATGCTTCCTGTTCCCAGCTTCCCCAGGACTCTCTCACTGTCTCTGAACCTCTCTGTCAGCAAGAAGCAGTGCCAGGGAGACTTGTCCACTGTCTGGAGTCTTCGATTTTTGGGACATGGATTTACTTTCTCTGTGTTGTAAGAGGCTCTGTCATAATGAGGGTCTGTGACATTACCCAGAGTACAATCTGGACTGTTAAATAGCTGTGTCCCCTCAGTTCTCCAACCTGGGGTGCCTTTTCCACTGTTTTCCCGCGAGAACAGCCCCTCTTGTCACACAGTCTCCAGCATGTAACTCTCTCCCAGCTACACAGTATTGAGTGCTGCTAGACAGCCACTCATGAATTACACCTCAGGAGAAAACCAGCAAATTCTCAAGTGCCCAACTTTCCCCCAGAAATGTGCGTCTTGCACTGTCCAGCACGCTACTGAACAACGCAAGCTCATATGAAGTCTGTCATTTCATCAGTGGAAAATGACATGCACCAGCTTGTTATCCCAAATGGAGTTTCCAACACACTTTAATCCAAACACACTGGTTAGATAAACAATAAACCAAGATTGTTAACTACCGAAAACTAAAACTAGGTCCAGCTAATGAAAGGGGCACTCCCAGGAGAGACTGTATAAAGGCTGTAACATCAAAAAACTTTGTAAACCTGAGAGAGCTGCCTTGGGGACAATGACAGGGAGAATCCCCAGAGTGACTCCTTTGATTCTGCTCGTCTCCGGCCTCTGATTGTTCCTTCCAAAGTGAAGTACTTTGCACTTGTCCCTATTGAATTTCATCTGATTTAGTTGGGTTTGGTCCTGCTTTGAGCAGGGGGTTGGACTAGATACCTCCTGAGGTCCCTTCCAACCCTGAGATTCTATGATTCTATGATTCATCCTCTTTCCTTCAGCTCATTTCTCCAGTTTGTCCAAATCATTTTGAATTTTAATCCAATCCTCCAAAGCACTTACAACCCCTCCCGGCTTGGTATTGTCCACAAACTTGGTAAGTGTAACAGAGAGACTGTTACTGGGAGGGTTTCACCATGTGTCAGAGGGTTACACCCTGGTGGGAGGGGGCTAGGCCTGTACTGGGATAAGGTCACTTTGTGCTTCACAGTGTGGCAGAACCTAGAGTGTCCATTAGCAGGGGAAAACCTGGGGGGAATCGGCTTCTGGAATGTACAAAAGCCCCGTCTGAATTCTGACCCCTTGCCCTTTTCACCCCAGCAGGCTACAGAATAACGTCCATGGTTTGCTCCAGATCATCCCGTCCTCCCAGGGGGAAGGAAATGGTTGCAATGGAGCTGGCTCAGGTAAGGGATTCTCAGGGAGCTGGTGGTGGGTTCTGCTTGGAGGGAGAGGAGCAGTAAATGCATAGGAGGGTGGGAATTGCTAGAGGTGGTGGGAGGCAGGAAATATCTCGGGCGGAGAAAGGGAGAGGACAGGATGTGACAAACCTGCTGACACTAGTGTAGTTTAGGGTGTGATGGGTTGTCACCTGCAGGGGGCAGTCTGGGGCAGTCTGGGGGGCTTCTGGGAACCGCTGTGCCCTCTAACCCTCAAGCTGGGCTGGCCCTTCTCTCACTGCTTTGCTGGAGATTCAGCCAGCCTCTCCAGGGCCTGTTATCACCCAACAGGACAGCAGGTGACGCCATACACCCAACTAAGCTACCTGAGCACTTTACCTGAGCCGCTCAAGGACAGATAGACGACAACAGCCAATATCTCAGCTCCCCAACCTTGCACACTTGCTGTAGGATACATTCAGAATTATACCATCTTATAGTGCACAGGGATCTCTGTAATGTCAGCTCATTAATATAGGCCCCTTCCCCTCGATCTGGGACAGATGTGCACAGCGAGCTTGTGCTAAACAAGCTGAGATTTTCCCCAGACACTTCACTCAAAGTACGCTGGTTAAGATCAAGCATAAAACAAGTTTATTAACTGCAGAAAGGTAGATTAATTGATTATAAGTGATAACAAACAGATCAAAGCAGATTATTTAGAAAATACCGAAACTCAAACTAAGCCTAACATACTATCTGGATAGAATTTGAATTAGCAGTTTCTCACCCTGACTGATGATACAAGCAGTCCACCAAGTTTCCATACAGAAGCTAGAAATCCCTTTCCCCTGGGACTAGCACATCCCCCAGTTCAGTTTTTGTTTCTCAGGTGTTTCCAGGAGTTCTCTTGTGTGGGGAATGAGACCAAGGGATGCCGTCATACCCAACCTTATGTAGCTTTTCTATATGGCGGGAACCCTTTGTTCCAAACTCAGTTCCCAGTCCAGTTTGTGGAAAAATACAGGTACTAAAATGGAGTTTAGTGTCATGTGGTCTGGTCACAGGCCCTGCTGCATCATAGTATCCATGACTAATAGGCTGGCTGAAACATTCACTGGAAGGCTAAGCCCTTCCAAAGTCCATTGTCTTTGTTGATGAGCCATCAGCACTGTCTGGCTTCTTCATTTTTCTACCTGAAAGGCTCGTTGTGAGTGTTACCCAGAGTAAGCACATTTGAAATACAGATACAGAGTCAATATCCATAACTTCAGATACGAACATGATATGTGCACACAAATAGGATAATCATATTCAGCAAATCATAACTTTTTCAGTGACACCCACATGATGAATCTTGTACAAAATACATCATAATTATGTCCTAATCATATTATAACCATACCACTATGATGAATATGGGGGTATAGTGTCAGATAGGGCCTAATTTCAAGGCACAGGAGTTGGGAATGGAACTCCTCTCTTTGTGGAACAGGAAATAACCCTCCCGCCAGGGCTGGGACAACTTCCCAGACTCCCAGTGATGGAGCCTGAATCTACTGGCACTTCATTAGTTACCACCAACCCCAATCGTTGTGGCAACTGCAAACTTTATCAGTGATGATTTTATACTCTCTTCTAGCTCATGGATAAGAATGTTAAATAGCACAGGGCCAAGAACCAGTCCCTGCGGGAACCTGCTAGAAAGAAATCCACTCGACCACAGTTACTATCACAGTTTTTAATCTATTTAATGTATGCCATGTTTATTTTGTATCATTATAGTTTTTTTAGTAAAAATATTGTGCTGATCAAGTCATATCCCTTACAGAAGTTTAGGTAAATTACATCAATACTATTAGCTGCAACCAAACTTTTGATCTCACCCAATAAGGATATCCCGTTAGTTTGATAGGCTCTATATTCTCTAAACCTTTGTTAATGGGCACTAATCATATTACCCTTCTTTGATTCTTTATTAATGAATGAAATCCAGTATTGGCTGCTCCATTCTCTTGATGAATATAGATGTCAGACTTCAGGTCTTTTAGAAAGTCTTGGGTACAAGTTATCCGGACCCGCTGATTTAAACATGTCTGATTTTTAATAGCTGCTGTTTAATGTCCTCATGACTTCTTGTTGGAATGGAAAGAGTGTCGTTGTCAACATCTTATGATATGAGTACATCATCTGTTTTTCTCCAAATCCAGGAGAGAAATATTTATTGAGGACTTTTACCTCTTCTGCATTATTTTTGATAATTCTGCCATTTCTATCTAGTAAAGTTTGCACTTAATATACTTTTAAAAACTTCCTTCTTATTGTCATTGATTGGTCATAGATTTCTGATAGCTTTCTTTATCAATTTTCTACAATTCTAACTTTCTAATTTCTGTTCTTTACTATTGACTTCTCCTTTCTTCCATATATTTTATTTGGAGAGTGTTGGGATTCCTACCAGGGAGCCACCAGCAGGGTCCAGAGACAGCCCCATGTCCTATATTAAGCTCTGGCTAGTGGGTATGTGATAAATGTGATGACCCTGCCTCCGTCTGTCAGCTGGGAGACACAAAGGTTCTCTCTTTCCACCCTCTGATGCCTCCTGGCTGCTCTAAGCTAGGTGGGGTGGGACTCTGTTAACATGTGCCTCCCGGAGCTTCCATTTCCCTGGTGCTGCTGTTCCGTGAATAGTGGGGTTGTGAGTGGGGCAGCAGGTACTGAGTGTTGGGCTCTTGCTCTTTCAGGGGCCGGTGACCTTCGAGGAGGTGGCTGTGTACTTCACCAGGGAGGAATGGGCTCTGCTGGACCCCGCTCAGAGAGCCCTCTACAGGGATGTCATGCAGGAGAACTATGAGACGGTGACCTCGCTGGGTAAGGGTTCCTGTCCCCTCTGTTCTTGGAAGGGGAAATGAAGAGTGAAGGTTCATGCCACCCCCACAGCACCATCTGTACTCTAACCTCTACTCTGTCCTGTTGCAGCATCCAGGGCCGGCTCCAGGCACCAGCCTACCAAGCACGTGCTTGGGGCAGCACCTTGGGAGGGGGCGGCAATCGGGGCTTGTTTTTGTTGTTTTTGGTTTGGCCAGGCGGCGCTGGGGGCAGGGCGGGGACATGGGCGGCGCGTTGCGGCGCTGGGGGCGGGACTTGGGCGACGCGGCGCTGGGGCGGGGACTTGGGTGGCGCGACGTGGCGCTGGGGCGGGGACTTGGGCGGTGCGACGCGGCGCTGTGGGAGATGGGGACTTGGGAGATGCGACGCGGCGCTGGGGGGGCAGGGACTTGGGGGATGTGACGCGATGCTCAGGGAGGGGTCGGGCGGCGCTCGCGGGCGCAGGGCAGCGCTCCTTTTTTTTCCATTGGGGCGGCAAAACTGTTAGGGCCGGCCCTGGCAGCATCACCCCAATATGCCAGTGACACACACACACTACCAGAGACCCTCCCAAGCTGCAGAACACTTTGGGAACAGAGCACAGGAGCAGTATCACACAGTGCCAAATAGCTCCTCTTTACTCAAGTAAAACTGGGGGTTAGGTCCAGCATAATGAATAGAAGCTTCCTACCCCCGGCCTTCTCTCAAACCCTGAGCCTTCTCTACCCAAACCAGAATGGGCTTGGGGTGTAACAAGCAGGTGGCTGGAGTCAGAGCTGCCGGTCCAGGGTTACTTATCACACAGACACTCGGTGCGTCCTTGAATGCTGGCTGGGATTATCCAGACAGGGGATCTCCAGCAGCAGAACACTGAATCTCACCCAGGATTACAGAGGACACAACTCCTCACTGGTCTGGATTGCACCCAGCATGTGAAAATGGCCTAGGTTGGTAGTGACATTTCTTGAGACATGCAGAGTCTTGCTCCCATATCACCAGGTGTAATAACAATAACAGGAAGGGCAGAATATGGAAAATTGATTGTTCAGCTCGCTTTTGACCTGCATCATATTTTGCAATATATTCCAAATAAGGTAATTAACGTGCAACATATGTGTCATTGTTTGGGGTTTTAAGCTTTAAAAGGCTTGTGTGATTTTTAGCTCAGGGGGACAGTATTCCAATAGCTGTTGCCCCCTGCGCACTTTTAACCAAGAAAAGAGCCTCAGGCTGTGCTGGTTCAAAATCAATCGTGTGGTCATTTTCCACAACAGCTTCAAGAGGTCCCTGTGATGGAATGTAAATGTCTTCTTCACACCTTCCCCCTGCAGGAGAATGGCTGTTTGACCAGCTGTTTGCCTTGCTGTCTCTGAGGAACTGCTCTGTGGGTGTTCCCCAGAATTGTAACTTTTTCAGTAATATCATATAGTAAAATCTCATAACTTTACATACAGTGTTACTACATGTTTTAACAGGAGGATAATATTCAGTAGGTTATGCATTTTCAAATGATACCTCACAAGCCATACTGCGTACAAAATTGATCATAATTTTCTAGAAGAATTTTCTACAGGGGTATAGACTGACACAGTGTCTGTGTGTGTGTTCCCAGCAGATATGTGGGTATTTCAATCCCTCATAAGCACAGTGTTTGGCATCTTCAAAGACCTGGGGAACTGGTCCTGGGAATTCACTGGTTTACCAAGTGTGACACTTTATGGAATTGTGAGACACTTTGGTATTAATAATAAAATAATAATATAATCTGGTAAAATTGCAATGAATTGTGCTAGATATGCCATGTAAGGTGTCAGTGAAAATGTTATGTTTTGCCAAGTATGATAATTTTGTTTCTATGTTTGTATCACCTTTGTATTGTGAGTTATAGATATGTAGGGTATATCTGTATTTCCAGACTTGTGCAGTATTTCTCGGTGACACCCCCAGACATATTGACATCAACACTGCCTAGCCTGTTTGATGGCCCATTGAGGGTCATCATCTGTACAATGAGCCCATGGAAAGGACCAAGGGGATACACCTATTGAGTCAGCAAGACATGCCGGGGTATGCCTGTGTAATGAGAACTTCAAGGCTTTTCCATGCCTTGTGTTTGGGACACAGGAAGTACAGGCCACGTGGCAAAAGGAATGTAAAGGGCAGCTGCATCATCTCCATTTTGTCTTCAATCCCCCTTCCTACCTCTGGAGCAACTTCTCTACAAACTGAACCCTGGAACAAAGGACTGAATGACCCATCCAAGCTGTGGATGTGTTCCAGACAGACTTTCAAGCCAGCAACTCACCAATACTGCTAAGAACCTGATATATCCATTTTGGAATGTATCTGACTGCTTTCCCATTTAACTTCTTTCTGTCTTTCTTTCGTTTAAACCTTTAGTTTAGATGCTAAAGGATTGTCTGGAAGGATGGAATTTTGGGTAATATCCAAACCTATACTGACCTGGTGATGTGGGTGACCCTTTGGGGTCAGAGGAACACTTTGTTTATGTGAGCAGAGTTTTTAAATAACCTCTCACTGTACTGGACCTAGTTGCTGATTGGGAGTCAGAGAACAGGGATGCAATAAAGGGGGCCGTGTGATTTCTTTTTTCAGCTTCTCGATAACCCATGTGGGGGATCAGAAGCACAGTTGGTGACTGGTCGTTGAGTTTAACTTCAGTGTTAACCAGCAGTTTTGGGAGCATCTGCTCTCCCTTTTTCAGCCTGCCCTAACTTTGGCATTTTCAGTGAGAACTGCCCCTGGCCCACCAGGTCACACTAAGCACTGAAGTTAAATTAATAGAATGTTTTTTTATGACCAAGTCTTATGTAATCAACTGAACTCTTTGGTTTTCTTTCATCTGAGCAGGGTTTCTAGTTTTCCAACTTGATGTCATCTCCCAGCTGGAACAAGGGGAAGAGCCATGGGTCAGAGACCTCCAGGGTTCAGAGGAAAGAGAGATCCTGAGATCTTCCTGCACAGGTGAGGAAACATTAAACCACCACAGAATCTGTAAGTGCCTGAAGGAAACATCTGGGATGCCCAACAAAGCCCTTGGAGAGGTCTCACAGTTCATTATTGTCCCTTGCAGGGGTCATATCCTCAGGGTAAATATAGTTCATGGTTTCCTATAGCTCCTAGCAGACACCAGGCAGTAGCTTCCTCCCTTCCCCCTGCGTATTTGGATGGGATGTGAAGGCTGAATTCATCCCCCTCCTCTCTCCTACTTGGGGGAAGAGTTTGGGGGAGTTCAGCTCCTGATTTTTATTTGACCTGTCTTCAGCACTTGTTTTTGTTTGGTCTTCCCCTTTCCATCCCTGTTTGAGGTTTCTGTCTCTATCACAGCAGGTGATGCAAAGGCATGTGAGAAAGAGGAGCGGAATTCTCAGCCTGAAAATGTTGAGCCAGTGGGTAAAAACAGAGCATTATTGCAAAGATCGAAAAGGAATGTGTCCAGGAGTCATAAGCAGGGAAAATCTTGGGAGATTCAGCACAGACCAAAAACAGATCAAGGAAACCAGCCAGGGAAGAAAGTGGATAAATTTATTTCCTGTTGGGGAACTCAGAAGGTCCTCATGGAAACCACAACACAGCAGGATATCCTCAGGCGAAAGAGAAAAAATACATGCAGTGAGTGTGGAAAAACCTTCTCTCACAGCTCAGCCCTTTCTGTACATCAGAGGATCCACACAGGGGACAGGCCCTATGAATGCACTGAGTGCGGGAAAACCTTCAATCGCAGTTCGCACCTTATTAGGCATCAAACAATCCACAGAGGAGAGAGGCCCTTTGAATGCCGTGAGTGTGGGAAATGCTTCACTAGCAGCTCAAACCTTTCTAAACATCAGAGAATCCACGCAGGGGAAAGGCCCTATGAATGCCGTGAGTGTGGGAAAAGCTTCACTCAAAGATCAGACCTTTCTAGACATCAGAGGATCCACACAGGGGACAGGCCCTATGAATGCACTGAGTGCGGGAAAACCTTCAATCGCAGTTCGCACCTTATTAGGCATCAAACAATCCACAGAGGAGAGAGGCCCTTTGAATGCCGTGAGTGTGGGAAATGCTTCACTAGCAGCTCAAACCTTTCTCAACATCAGAGAATCCACGCAGGGGAAAGGCCCTATGAATGCCGTGAGTGTGGGAAAAGCTTCACTCAAAGATCAGTCCTTTCTAGACATCAGAGAATCCACATAGGAGACAGGCCCTATGAATGCACTGAGTGCGGGAAAACCTTCAATCGCAGTTCGCACCTTATTAGGCATCAAACAATCCATGGAGGAGAGAGCCCCTAGGAATGCCGTGAGTGTGGAAAATGCTCCACTAGCAGCTCAAACCTTAGATTTAATTTACCCTGGTTCCTCAACTGTTGCTACAGCTCTACTACCCATCAGTCCAAAGACTGAGAGAAATGGAGAGTTCCAACCATTGTCCTTTTAGTATCTTATTGTTCCTCTCTCTTTTTTTTGTGCTGGCCTTTCTATTCTATCACTTTCTGCCTTTGTTTAGTTGGTAACAGTTGGTTTCCATCACTCACGTTTGTTTGTTTAAATCTCTATCCGTTGTGAAATAAATTTTTTGCTTTTTCGATAACTGTACTCAAGTGCTGTGTGAGATACAGTAGCAATGGTCCACAGTAAAACTAGTAACCTGGGATACTTGGGCAAGAGAGGATCTGGGATTTCACCAGGTATCTGGTGATCCGGGCTGGACCCCAGAGGGGGACACATTGAAGGAACTCAAGGGTTAAGGTGGCTGCTGTAGCTCAGAGGAGGGTCCTTGAGTTCCAGCAGGCTGGTGAGTTTGGTCACTAACATCCAGCTGCCAAATGCAAAACTCCCTCTTCCTTGTGGCAGGTGGCAACAAGGAGACTCACAGTCCTCAGCACCCTGAGAAGGGTCACAATGTGTCTCTGTGTTGATCCACCTGTCAAATCCACACAGAGAAAGCTCCCGATAGCACAAAACTCTGCCCTATGAAATCATGGAACATGTGCTCTTTGCTCTGTGAAAGCATGTAAAGAATCCAAGCGCTGGAGGACAGGGTTTGGGTCCAGAGTGACCTAGACAAATTGGAGGATTGGGCCAAAAGAAATCTGAGGAGGTTCAACAAGGAGAAGTGCAGAGTCCTGCACTTAGGATGGAAGAATCCTATGCACTGCCACAGACTGGGGACTGACGGAGTGAGGGGGGTTTGATAGCAGCCTTCAACTACCTGAAAGAGCAGCAGTGTGGGCTTTCTCCTGGCCACTTTTGCTGGGCTGGGCAGGCAGCCTGGAGGCCTTTCTAGAAGAGAACTGGGAACGGAGTTAGAAAAACCAATGTGAAAACCAGAACCTCAGGTTTAGACTCATTTATTTATAATAATAAATCTTCAATTCTAGTGTCACAGTCAATACAATTGCTTCAGCCTGATAGTTGCCCAAAGGGAAACTTAACGTCTCTCCAAGGGGAGTGGAGAGAGAGTACTTTTCAGAGTCCAAGAGAGACAAGGCGGGTGAGGGTAAGAGCTTGCAGAGGACCAACCTCTGTTGGTGAAAGAGACAAGCTGTGGAGCTAACCCAGCACCCTTCTTCAGTTCTGTGTCGCCTGGAAGGTCGTCTCTTCCATAACCAGCAGTTAGAACATAAGAACAGCCACACTGAGTCAGACCAGTTCATCTAGCCCACTCTCCCAAAAGTGGCCAATGCCCGGTGCCCCAGAGGACCCCTGGGCCCAACATGGATACAGCACCACCACAAACAAGGTGAAAAGTCAATGCACATGGGAGAAGCATCTTGTGTTTCCATGGGCGGTAGGTTTGTAGAAATTTTGGTGGTGCCCAGAACCTGCCCAAACTCTGCCCCCCACCTGCCCAAGGTTCTGGGAGGGAGTTTGGGGTGTGGCTGGGGATGAGAGGTTTGGGGTGTGGGAGGGGGCTCAGGGCTATAGCAGAGGGTTGGGGTGTAGGGTGATGGCTGTGTGGTGGGGCTGGGGATGAGGGGTTCATGATGCAGGAGGGGGCTCAGGGTTGGGGCAGACGGTTAGGGTGCAGGGGGATGAGGGCTCTGGCTGGGGCTGGGAATGATGGGTGTGGGAGAGGCTCAGTGCTAGAGCAGAGGGTAGGGGTGTGGGGGGTGAGGGCTCTGTCTAAGGCTGGGGGTTTGGGGTGTTGGAGAGGCTCAGGGCTGGGGCAGAGGGTTAGGGTGCAGGGGGATGAGGGCTGTGTCTGGGAGGGGGATAAGGTGTTTGGGGTGTGGGAGGGCTCAGGACTAGGGCAGAGGGTTGGGGTGCAGGGGTGTGTGAGGGCTCTCTCTGGGGCTGGATATGAGGGGGTTGTGGTGTTGGAGGGGGCTCAGGGCTGAGGCAGAAGGTTGGGGTGTGGGCGGGGGAATGAAGGCTCTGGCTGGGACTGGGGATGGGAGGTTTGGGGTGTGGGAGGAGCTCAGGGCTGGGGCAGAGGGTTGGGGTGGGGGAAAGACGGCTCTGGCTGGGACTGAGGTAGGGAGGTTTGGGGTGTGGGAGGGGCTCAGGGCTCGGGCAGAGGGTTGAGGATGTGGTGGGGGTGAAAGCTCTGACTGGGGGGGGGGGCTCTGGGGTGGGGCAGGGCTGGGGATGAGTTTGGGGTGCAGGCAGGCTGCTCCGGGACAAGGGCCAGAAAGGAGGACTCCCCCCAGCCCTTTCCCTGCTGGCAGCAGCAAGCTCTGGGGGAGGAACCCTCATTTCCCCCAGCAGCACACTCACTCCCACCACTGTCACTGCAGATGCTCCTAGGGCCCTTCTCAGGTCCAGGAATCTCCCTCGCCTCCCCCATTTTGGGTGCTGGGGGGTGCTGCATGCACCTCCTCCTGCTGTTGCCCCTGACTATAGCCTCACTGGGGTGGGGATGGGGCTGTCTCCTTGCCCAGCATGGGGCAGGAGTGGTGACTGCAGGGGCGGGGGCTGTGATGGTGGAGGGTCCCGCTGGAAAAGGGAAGGGTCTGAGGTGGAAGGGCAGGCTCAGAGTCAGTCTGCCCTGGCAGTGAGTTGGGAAGGGGGGCACTAGGACCCTGTGGCAGCAGTTGCTGCAGGGAGGCAGCATGGAGCTGCATGGAAGAGGCAGGGACGCTCTGCTCCATCCGGGGCCCAGGGACATGCATGGGGCCAGCAAGGGGGTCCGGGGGACACTCGGGGGACGCACGGGGGGTGGCAGGTGGGGCCAGAGGGGAGACCCAGCCCCAAACTTTGGTGGAGCTGGGCCCCAGGGCTCTGAATATTGCTGGTGCCCAGGCACCACGTGGGTATATAACTCGCCGCCCATGTGTGTTTCATTCCTTATGTGCTAGTCCCATCATGTGGCCATTTCCTTTTCTTCCTTTCTGTTAAAAGCTTTGGTGTTTTGCACAGAAACATTATTTCCCCAGGAGAGACCCAGGAGTGGGGGCTGCATTCCAGTACCAAACAGTCACTGGAAGGGGGCAGACAAAGACCTTTAGGACGAGGCGTCCGTCACTGTCAAAAGATCATCTCCCTCCTGCAGGTCACTGGCAGCCTGAATTTGTTCCTTATCCTCCCAGAGTCTGGGGGCTGGAATCAGCACTACCCAGCCCCTCCGTGTGTAGCAGGAACAAACACAAACCTGGTCTTTAAAACAAGCTGTCCCCTTCCTTCTCAGGGAAGATTTTTCTGTGATTGAAGTTGAGCTTCAGTTCCCCTCTCCTAGGGCTGGGGCGGGTGTGGGGCCAGCTCCCAATGAGCTCTGTTTTCACCTTTGCCCCCTTTCAGTCACTCTGGGATGGTAACTCTGCCCCCAGCTCTCAGGCAGCTTCCAGCCCATCCACCCTGCTCACTAACTCTGTGGTCATGTGTCACTCCCTCTGCCAGCACACAGAGCCTGCAGGAAAGCTACTCCTGCCAAATGCATTGGTGGTATAGTGGTGTGCGTAGGTGCTTTCTAAGCACTTCATCTGGGTTTGATTCCCAGCCAATGCAATAATGGCTTTTCTCTTCTGTTGTTTCCTCGTCTGGAGGTGGTTTAATTTCAGTCACATTGTGTTACAATCACATTATCTATAGAATGAGACAATAAATGTGTCAAAGTCCAGCAGGTCATACAGGATGGAGGCACACAAGGGACTGGAATGTGTCATCTGAGAAAGACAGAACCCTTGGAAACCTGCATCTCCCATTCCCTGGCCTTGCGTGTTATGATTCCAGCTGTGTGAGCTGTTTGTAGGATGTTCCGGCATGAAGTTTTGAGTCAGTTATTGCTCCTGCAGATTCCTTTGCTGTTACAATTATAATGACATGAACAAAAGGGAGGCAAAATAAACATGAACCCCAAGTTGCAATACAGGTGGGGAAAGGGACGATCACGGTTAAGCCAAACACGTCAAAATAAAAATTAATACTACCTGTCTCTCTGAACACCTGTGATGAGCAAGATGGAGTTGGGACACCTGTTCTGCTTCAATCATTTATTGTCTCTCTGTTCTCTCCTTCTTCGCCCCCCAATTCCTCGTCTCCAATGTCTCTGCCTTTCTCCTCTTGCTCCCTCTCCCCTGCCCTTTCCAGGAACTCACACTCTACAGAATTTAGGACAAGCCAGAGCTCCCATGTTCTGCACATGAGCCTGTGTCAGAGGACGTGGGACCCCGGTCAGAACCAGTCACCAGATCAATATGACCCTTTATGGGCGACTTCTCTGCCTGCTCTGCAATTTACATCTCCCCTCTCCCCCCCCCCCCGCAAACAGGGTGGGGTACAGCTCTGACTGAGAGGCCTCACAGGAGAAATTTCAGCCAAAAGACAAATTTGTGTGAAATGTTGAGAAATGAAGAGCCCCCCAAATCCCCAGAACTCTAGTGTCACCCCCATGGCACCAGCACAGGGAACCCAGTGAGATGAGGTTACAGAATACAAGGGGGGAGGCAGCAGGGAGAGAGGTGACAGGGAATCTCTCTTTTTCTTTCTCTCGTCACTTTCTGTTCTGCTCTTTCCTTCCAGGAACTGCAGTCACAGCAGGGAGGGGTTTGTCTCCGTGTCTGTCACGGAGGTGGTGGAAGTGATGGATTCTGTGACTTCCTGCAACCTCCGTGACTTCTGCAGTGGGCACAGTGGCTGACTCCAGGGCCACTCAATCAACTGGCTCCAGGGACCGCCCAAGCAGCGGCCAATGCAGCTGCCCCGGGGACCACTTGACCAGTGGTCCCGAGGGCAGCAGGAGCAGCCACAGCTTGGTGGCCTCTGGCAGCACTTCTGGGGTGGCCAGAGCAGCAGCTGGCCCCCTGGGGCTCCCCCCTGCCCTAGCAGCAGCTGGAGTGGCAGCGACTCTCAGGGCTTCTCCCCTGGTAGCTGGTGCTCATTATCCATCAAATAAATCAACACACTTCCCCCTGCAAGTGGATTTAGCCCGGGACCCTCAGAGTCAGCAGCTGTTACGCCCCCACTGAGCTCTCTGGCCAGGTGTCCTAGTGCCGGGAGCCTCCGATGTAGATCCTAAAATAGCGTTTTTGCACCAGGGGCGGCTGAAATTTTGGACCAGACATTGTAGCTCCTCTGTTATTTTACTGAATTGCTTCAAAACAGCAAGTGTAGAAAGTCTCCTAAGTGCCAGGCTCTCTGCCATGGAAACAGCTGCCCCTGCTCTGCAGGAGTCTCTGCGCTCCACCCAGCAATGTACAAACCTGCTCCGCACTGAAGGGGGGTCAGACAGTGACAGTAACGCAAATCTTCAGACTATTAACCCAGGTCCCTTTCTTTAACCCAGGACGTGCCAGTCACCTGTTAGCCATGGTGTTATCTTCATCTTCAAATACCTCTCAGGATATTGAACAGAGAAGTGAAACCCCCTCCCCCGAATGGTTCCCTGTTGAGGCGTTGTACCAGACCTGCCCCTGGAGACTGTCTGGTTTTATACTCTTAGAGCTTTTTCTCTTCAAACCCCTTATCCCAATCTCTGGGCCAACCTCCGCATTTCAGAGTTTAGAATTTACTCTCATCACCCTCCTATGGCACTTTCCATGTGAATTGGGCAAAGCAAGTGGGGGAAGCTCTGTGGCTAATGGAAACCAACGCTCTGGGTGAGGCCTGAACTCATACCCACAGCTGTATTTCCCCCTGCATGAGCCACTATAGGTGCTTCTTAGACAAGCTTGGGCTGTAGGTGGTTACGTGTGTCTGTGGTTCACCACTTTAGCTGCTCTGTGAAAAGCTGATGGTTGAAACAGAAGCTGGTGGGTTTTTGTTTTAAGCAATTAGAGTCTAGTACATTTTAACAGGCAGAAAATGTCCTATTATGGTCTAGCCCCATTTGACTCCTTCTGTCCATCTTCTTCCTTCCCCCTCAGTGTCTTTCCTTCCCCATTGGGGACATGCAGAGATGAACCCCAGTCAGTCTGTGTCACAGAGAGTCTGTATCTCCTAAGGAATGTGGGTGAAGGATTCCAGCTGAATTAACGCCCTCACCTGGGTTAGAAACTTGTTTCTTTCGAGCAGATAGTGGGAAATGGGACATTAATTCAGACCCAGGAGGCAAGGCAGAGGCTTCATGATCTTGATCTCCATGAAGGGAGAGAGGATCCCCAGGAAGGAACAGAGCTTCCTTTAGACTCAAGCTGGGGTCTCTTGGAAGTTGGAAAAGACCCTTGGTCACTGAGGATCTCATGGGATCGTGCTGCTCCAGAGGCTCGAGAGTCCTGGGTGCGGGGAGGGTGTCACTGCACAGTCTGAAATGGAAGGGAGGACCCTGGAAGGGAAGGGGAGGAACAGAAAATGGAGAGGAATGAAACAGAATAAACGCCTCTTCTCTCTCCCCTCCCCGACCCAGCAAGAACTGTTATCAGTGGGGAAACTCCCCACCATGAACGGCAGAGACCACAGAGACATTTGCCTCATGCTGAGAAGTAAGGTGACCAATCACCAAGTGTGAAAAATCAGAGACTTTCACTAGATGCATTGGTGGTATAGTGGTGAGCATAGCTGCTTTCCAAGCAATTGATCTGGGTTTGATTCCCAGCCAATGCAATGATATGATGATTCTTCCACTGGGAATTGATTTAGTTTCAGTTTATCAATGGAATGAGAGAATCAGTGTCCCAAGTCCCAACAGGTCATTAAACACCCAGTGGAGGAAGAAAGGGGTGGGACTATATAATAAGCAGTTGGAGTCATCCTGGTATTACAATGCTTGGTTTATTTTTTTTTTAAATTCCTTTACTTCCCTCTCCCTTTTAGACTCAGAGCCTTTAAGGTCAGAAGGGACCAGTGTGATCATCTAGTCCGACCTGCTGCACCTTGCAGGCCAAAAGACCCCACCCACCCACTCCTGTAATAGACCCGGGAGGGGAGGCAGCTCTGTGCACTGCCCCTACCCCAGGCAGCACATGGAGGCCCTCTGCTCCCCTCCCCAATGGGTGTGCAGAGATGTGCCAGCAGCACTAAGGTGGCTCCATGCCCACTCTACATCCGTCCCTCCGTGCCGCTCCCAGAAGTGGCTGGCATGTCCCAGCATCCCCTGGGGTGGGGGGGAGTGTCTCCACGTGCTGCCCCTGTCCCGAGCACCAACTCCGCAGCTCCCATTGGCCAGGAACTGTAGCCAATGGGAGCTCTGGAGGCAGCGCCTGCAGACAGCAGCACATGGAGATCCCCTGGCCCCACTCATCTAGGAGCTGCTGCCAGAGGGTTGTGTGTACCGGTCACTTTGGGAGCTGCACCACCCTCCTGCACCCCACCCCACCCCCACCCCAGCGCAGAGCCCACACCCAAATTTCCTCCCAGAGCTTTGCTTGTTTTCCTTTCACCAGAACCATCCTTCTTCTCCTGGGCTGCAAGTAGCCACCCCTGGGAAGCCAAGAGGCAGGCACAGGATTCTGCCAGGTAAGTGTCCCCCAGCGCCGCGATGGACGGTGCGATGAAGGTAAGTCTTCCTGAGGCACAATGAACTGCAATGCAGCGAACCACTGGCCAGGCGGTCGGGGCGAAGGGCATTCACTGGAGGTACAAGCTTGTGAGTGACTCCTGAGCACAGGGCCCCTTCCTTTTAAGGACCTGCTCCTCATGGCCTGCGACTGGAGATGACTTGGCTGCATCTGGTGGGTCACACTCCACCTTGGGCAGTGTCCATGCAGTGTCCCTGCTCTGGGTGTGTGAGTGCTGCCTAATGAGAGTCCCAGACACCTTCTCTATCTAGGAGCTCTTCTGATCTTCCAGCTGTTCAACCAGCCCCTTCATCCCACAAGCATTGCAGGAGGGAGCGGGAGGGGGAGGGGGAAAGCCACTTCACAGGCATTCAGAGAGGGAGAGGAGACAAAAATGGGAATGGGGGAAGTATAACACACCTATTGAGCATAGAAATCACTGCTGCTCCTACAACAGCAGGGACAGGCCACTAGGAGCTGGGAAAAATTAAGCCATCATGTTTCTGCCTGGTTTTGAACCAAGGACCTTTTGCGTGTTAGGCAAACGTGATAACCACTACACTACAGAAACTCTGTTGCAGGGCTTTGCCCCTCCCTTCATAAGAACATAAGAACGGCCATACTGGGTCAGACCAAAGTCCATCCATCCCCATATCCTATCTGCCAACAGTGGCCAATGCCAGGTGCCCTAACAGGTAATGATCAAGTGATCTCTCTCCTGCCATCCATCTCTACCCTCTGACAAACAGAGGCTAGGGACACCATTCCTTACCCATCCTGGCTAATAGCAATTAATGCACTTAACCTCCATTAATTTATCTGCAAAAAGAACAAGGAGAACATGTGGCACCATAAAGACTAACAAATGTATTTGAGCATAAGCTTTTGTGGGCTAAAACCCACTTCATCGGACGCATGCAGTTAAAAATACAGTAGGATATATATATACACACAGAGAACATGAAAAAAATGGGTGTTGCCATATACACTATAACTAGAGTGATCAGTTAACGTGAGCGGTTATCAGCAGGAGAAAAAAACCTGGTGTTGGGAGGGGAACAGGAGAAAGGACAAAGGAAGCAAGAGACGAAGAGAAAAGAGGGATCAGACAGTGGATGGAGCAAGAGGTGAAACAAAAAGGACAACCCCCAATGTCCCCAGTGATTCTAAGGGACAAAATCCAGGTGTGCAATAAAATTCTGCCTCCTTAAGCTCGTGTTTTCCATGCCTAGAATTCAACTCTCACCAGATGGATCAGACTGAACAGGTTTCACACCTCCAGGAGGCTCTTACCTTCTAAACAGGGACGGCTGTTTTCCAGTAAAATCACTGAAAGGGAAGGAGAAAACTTGAAAGAGGTTCCTCCTGGTGCTCACGTCCGTGAACCCGAATACTCCCTCAGTCCTCAGAGAGAGACCTGGAGAAGGAGACTTGCGGAAGCAAAGCCACAGGGGTCTCTGAGGTTTTCCTCCCCCCCCCCCCCTTGCTGTCCTTCCTGGCTGATGTCAGCATCTCTCTGTGAGGTCATCACCTCCCCACCGCCTTGGACCAATAGGCTGAGGTCCTGCAAAAGGCCTTTGTGATGTCACTGCCCCACCCCTCCCTTGCTGTGCTAATGTCCTGCCCCTGGCCAGGCACTTTGCAGGTTTGAGCTACTCCCTGTGGATCACCCCACTCAAGGAGCGTTCGTTCTAGGCAGCAAGCCAGCTAGACAGGAAAACATCAGACGCTGCTCCCAATGCTACACTCAGATTTTCAGAAATGAGTCGACTTTATGGCCAGAAGAGACCATTAGAGCATCTAATCTGACCCCCTGCATATCACAGGCCTCCTGTATGACACAAGAGCTACTTTTGGGGCAAACACATTCCAGAAAGGCATCTAGTCTTCATTAAATGACATCAGGAGATGGAGAATCCACCACTTTCCTTGGTAGCTTGTTCCTGTGGTGAATCATCCTCGCTGTTGAATATTTGTGCCTTAGCTGTAATATGAATTTGTCTCTTTTCACCTTCAGGCCATGGGGTCTTGTTATGCCTTTCTCTGCTCAATTAAAGAGCCCTTTAATACCCAATCCTTTCTCTCCATTAAGACACTTCAATTAAGTCACCTTTCAATCTTCTTTTGATCAGCTAAGCAGGTTGAGCTCTTTCAATAGCTCACTAGAAGGCATTTTTCTCCAGCCCTCAGAACCTTTGGTGGCTCTTTGCTGCCCCAGCAGAGCAGTTTGCAGGGACCACTGGAGCGGTTCATGGAACGGCTGGTGGAGTGGAGTGGCTCAGACTCCCTGCTTGCGAGAGGGGAAGTATTGCCTCCTAGAGGCGCCCGGGGGGGTGGTATGTAATTGTCCCAGGTCACTGGGTGGGGGCTCGAGCCACTTTTGCATTGTGTTATTGAAACGGAACCGCTAGATACTGAGCCCAGCCCTTGTTGCTGACAACTCAGAGGGGCAGAAGGGTTACAGGAATTTATCACACAACCCTCCCTGCTCCCCAGAGCCCCACGGGGAGAAGCTAGAGAAGGGGGAGTCATTCCTCCCCTGCGCTCCCAGAAGAGCTGCTAGGACTCCTTCCTGCCAGCTACTCACCCCTGGATCCATCCTCAGCTCCTGGGATCTTCCTGCTCCAGAGGCTCCAGAGGCCTGGCATGGGGAGGGCGTCACTGACACACACGGGAGGTTTCTGGAATTGAAGGAAGGAGCAGAAAACGGAGAGGAAAGAAACAGAGAGAAAACGCCTCGTCTCTCCCCTCCCCCTCCCTGCAAGACATGTTACCAAGGAGCAGCGTTAGGGGAAATGGTGCCCTGGGCAAAACTTGTACTTTGGCACCTCCCCATTGCCCCTGGACGATCCCCCTGCCCCTTTACCCCCAGCTCCTACACTCCCAACCCTTGCACCTCCCCCACCCCTAACTCTGCCCCCTCCTGTGCCCCAACCCCTACGCTGTGTCCCCTTTGCCCTTAACTCCTGCACCCCCTCCTGTGCCCCCAGCCACTGCCACTCTCCTGCTCCCCTAACCCCTGCACCCCCTCCTGCGCCCCCTTCACCATTAACCCCTGCGCCTCCTGTGCCCCAGCCACTGCCCCTCTCAGGCCCCCCCTTCACCCCTAACCCCTGCACCCCCTCCTGTGCCCCCAGCACCTGCCCCTCTCCTGCACCCCCTTCACCCCTAACCCCTGCACCCCCTCCTGTGCCACCAACCACTGCCCTCTCCTGCACCCCCTTCACCCTAACCCCTGCGCCCCCTCCTGTGCCACCAGCCACAGCCCCACTCCTGCACCCCTTCACCCCTAACCCCTGCATCCCCTCCTGTGCCACCAACCACCAAGACACACCCTGTAATCCAAAGTGTGGGAGGTGCGGGGCAGGGACCACGCACCTCTCCTGCCATTAAGGGTACATGGGTAGCTGCTTCTGCCCTAGCACCTGGCTTTAGTGTGTAGCCAGAATCCCTTGCGAGCAGGCGGATGGATCCTGCTAGCAAAGGGATCGTTTGATTTTAGAGTCTGATCCAAACAGACCCAGCAGAGAACCCAACAATAGCTCTGCCTCTGCCATCCCAGCACAGGGCCCATAAACAAGAGAGGCAGAGACGTGCTTAATACAGTGCATCGGGTGGAGAGGGAGCACAGACCAGGGACGGGGCATGGAGAAAAACCACAGAGAGGGAGAGAAGGAGAAAGTGACGAAGGAGGAGAAGCCAGGACTGTGTCTCTGGAGGGAAGGCGCGTTCGGATGCAGCATGTTAATGAGACCCTTGCAAACACAAGGGAAAGAAGCAGGGAAGGGATTGCAGAGGACAAGCCGGGCTACTCACTCAGTCTCCCCTGTGGGGCCCTGTGGCATTGGGTAGCAGGGCCCAGGAAATGAAAATCTCTTAACCACACAGAATTGTTAACTGCTCCCAAATCCTTTTGTGCCAGGGCCGCAAGCTTAGAAGAGCTTAAGCTGTGAGCTGCATGGACGGCCTCAAGAAACCTCTCTTGTGCGGAGCCTCAAGCAGGTTTGCATTGTGTGACCCCGATGAAAAGCCCAGCAGAGAAAGCTTGCAACTCTCCCAGCTCTTTCAGCCGCGTTTGGGGCCTTTCAATCACTCAGGCTGCATCTTCCAACTAAAATGCATTAACAATACAGCTCAGGCAAGCGGGCTGGGGGCTGTGCAGGCTGCCGGGCCAGCTGATAGCACTTCCCGCTAACGGCTGCTTTTCTACGCTTGTGTTTTGCTGTTGGACAGAAGCCCAGACTTCCTCCCATCTAACCCCCCCTGCTCCCTGACTGCCCCAGCCCCCAGAAAGTCCCCGAACCATCCAACCCTCCCCCTGCTCCCTGACTGCCCCCCAGGACTCCTCTTGCCACCCACCAGCTCGAGCCGCTGGCTGCCTCTGGAGCCAAAGTGAAACACGTGCCAGCACACAGCCCCTCCCCCACAGCGTGCTGAGGCAGCGGGTGAGTGTGTGTGTGTGCAAGGGGGGGTCTGGCTGCTGGAGGCCCAATGGGAGCAGCTCAATCAGGCCCCGGCGGCCAATCAGCAGTGCCGCACTCTGCATGGGGGGGATGGAGGCGGGGGAGAAATCCAGATCTTTCCACCTTATTCCAAATTCCTACTAAGGCGCCACTTTGGGGGAATGTGCTCAGTGGGGGAGCGGCAGCCCCCCCTGCTCCCCCCAGCTACGCTCCTGCTTGTGGGGGCCCCTGCAAGACCCAGGGCCTGGGGCAAATTGCCCCCCCTTGCCCCCACCTCTGGGCGGCCCTGCTAGCAGCTCTTCTGGGAGCGCAGGGGAGGAATGACTCCCCCTTCTCTAGCTTCTCCCCGTGGGGCTCTGGGGAGCAGGGAGGGTTGTGTGATAAATTCCATCTAACTCCCCTTTGATCCAAGCCGAGGACGTCTCAGCCTCCACGATCCCCTTGGCAGGGCCAAACAAGGGACGTTTTCCCCTGCCCAGGAGACCCAGCCAGGGACTCAAGGCCCCCAGACTTTCCCTTTCTCCCTTCTGGGAAATCAAGTTCAAGTTTTACAAGGAGCTAAAGAAGCCTCAACCCTGCATCTGAATTAATGTGTCATTTCTCACTCCCAACACAAACAAATGTCATTTCAATCCCAGGTGAGTCCACTTCAGTCATTCCTCAGCCCCATTCCTTCCCCCTCCTGCCTTAGCTTAGGGCATTGCGCCACCCTGTGGGCGTTTCATGTCCCTCCTCAGTTTCACACAGAGACACAATTTCCTTTGCATGGATCCATGAACAGCAAAACCTCCCTGTGTCTCTTGTCTGAGCCAGGGCATTCAATTGTATTGACACCTTCTCTCCTGCAATGGTAACGGTCAAACAGAGGGGACATGGCCACCTTCAGCCCTGAGAGTGAGATATTCACTTTCCTCTTTCTTCAAGCTGCTGTTGTTATTCCATAAAGCATGAACCATGGAATAAAAAGGTGAGTTTACTCCAGGGTGAGGAAAGAAAGGAGCCACCAACTCCCCCAGAAAATCTCAGTGCCCCAGAGAAAAGCTGCCCCTGTTATTGGAACTAATGATGTGCTGGAGATATGTTGGGAAAAGGGACTGTCTGAATTGCCAAGGCAGGAAACAAACAATCTACAGCAACATCATTAACCACAGACACACTCTAGCCATGCTCCAGCCAATGGGGAAATGGGCATGAATTCATAACGTCAACTATAAAAATGATACACATCTAGAAATAGCATAATTATAATCAGCCAATCAGGACCTCTCCATAGACCCCTTACGTGACAACCTTTCTAGAATATTGGCTACAAATAGAACAGTGGTCGCAATGGTGATCTATACAGTTACAGATTATGTCAATAACGTCACAGGAGGTGACATGGCATCAGTCAGACTGATACTGGAATACTGCCTCCAGTTTTGGTGTCCTCATGTGAAAAAGATGTTGTGAAATTGGAGCTGGGGCAGCAAAGAGCCACCAAAGGTTCTGAGGGCTGGAGGAAAAATGCCTTCTAGTGAGCTATTGAAAGAGCTCAAGCTGTTTAGCTGATCAAAAGAAGATTGAAAGGTGACTTCATTGAAGTGTTGAAGTGCTTCAGGGAGAGAAAATATTGGGTGTTAAAGGGCTCTTGAATCTAGCAGAGAAAGGCATAACAAGACACACTGGCTGGAAGGTGAAAAGAGACAAATTCATATTACAACTAAGGCACAAATGTTCAACAGCGAGGATGATTCACCACAGGAACAAGCTACCAAGGAAAGTGGTGGATTCTCCATCTCCTGATGTCATTTAATGAAGACTAGATGCCTTTCTGGAATGTGTTTGCCCCCAAAGTAGCTATGGTGTCCTACAGGAGGCCTGTGATATGCAGGGGGTCACATTAGATGCTCTAATGGTCTCTTCTGGCCATAAAGTCGACTAATTACTGAAAAACTGAGTGTAGCATTGGGAGCAGCGTCTGATGTTTCCCTGTCTAGCCGGCTTGCTGCCTAGAACGAACGCTCCTTGAGTGGGGTGATCAACAGGGAGTAGCTCAAACCTTCAAAGTGCCTGGCCAGGGGCAGGACATTGACACAGCAAGGGAGGGGTGTGGCAGTGACATCACAAAGGCCTTTGGCAGGACCTCAGCCTATTGGTCCAAGGTGGTGGGGAGGTGGTGACCTCACAGAGAGATGCTGACATCAGCCAGGCAGGACAGGGGCGAGGGGCCAGGGAGACCTCAGAGACCCCTGTGGCTTTGCTGCAGCAAGTCTCCTTCTCCAGGTCTCTCTTTGAGGACTGAGAGAGTATTCGGGTTCACGGACGTGAGCGCCAGGAGGAACCTCTTTCGAGTTTTCTCCTTCCCCTTTTAGTGATTTTACTAGAAAACAGCCGTCCCTGTTTAGAAGGTAAGAACCTCTTGGAGGTTTGAAACCTGTTCAGTCTGATCCATCTGGTGACAGGTCACTTCCCTTCTCTATACCTCAGGCTCCTCCCCAATGGGAACAGGGACAGTTCTCGAACTCTGGGCAGTCGTGAGCCTGAGTGAGATAAGGGGCGATAAAGCCCTCTGTGAAGGAGAAAGGGGAGTTTCAGGGTGTTTAGCACCAAGGAATTCTAAAGTTTGCTAAAATGTCTAGTTTGTGGAAACAAGAAATGGCCAGGGCCAAACTTTTTAACCATTGCCTTTTCTAAAGCCCATTACCTGTCTTTTAGCTACCTGGGGTTCTTTGCCAGCAGGAGAGAAGAGGTTCCTGCCTCCATTTTTGTGGCCGTAACAAACCGTAACAAACCAGGTGTTGTGCCTCAGTTCTTGTCTGAGATCCCTGAAAAAGAACATCTTCCCATCCATGAACAAGACAGGACCCATTTTTAAAAGGGGAACAAAGAGACCCCTGGGACTTACAGACTAGCCAGCCTCACTTCCACAGCTGGAGAGATATTGCAATATATTCTTAAACAATCAGTTTGTCAGCAGCACCTACAGGATAATTTGGTTCTTAGGACGAGGGAGCATGGATTTGTCAAGAACAAATCATCCCAAACCAATCCTCTTTCCTTCTTTGGCAGGGTTCCGGGCCTAGTGGAGGTGGGTAAACAGTAGATGGGATCTATCTCGGGGTTACTAAGGCTTTTGGCACAGTCCTGCAGGACATTCTCACAAGCAAATGAGGGAAATGCAGTCCAGCTGCAATCAGTGTCATGTGGGTGCAGAGCTGGTTGAAAGCCCAGACTCCAAGGGCCCTTCTCCAGGTTTGGCTGCCCAATGGAGAGGGGGCACCTAGTGGGTCCGGCAGGGATCAGTCCGGGGTCCGGTACTATTCAATAGTTTCATGAATGATTTGGAAAATGGAGTGGAGAGCCTGCTTCCAAAATGTGAAGCTGACACCAAGCACTTTGGAGCTCAGGACTGGAATTCAAAACACCCTTAACAAATTGGAGACTTGGTCTTCTTGAGCCAAACCCCATGGCTGGGCCCCTCTCTCTAGACTGGGCTGAAGTGAAACCCCAGAGCCAGACACTCCTCCTCCTGGGCAGTGCGCTCCGATCTTGAATGGTCAGATGCTGCTTAGCGCTGTCAGAGCAGCTTTGGCTGGGGGATTCTCCCAGCACTTTCCAATAGCGGGAAGGTACGAAATCCCCATTTGCCTGCTGGGGACGGAGCCCTAGAGGGGGGAGCAACTTGCCCAGAGTCCCCCAGGAAAAGGAAAACAACCAGCAGTGGAACCAATAGGAAACCCAGCAATGGAACCCCGGAGTCCTGACTCCCAATCCCCTGGCCCAGTCACTCCAGCGGAGCACACTCCTCTCAAAGGCAGGGGAGCGGCCATGAGGGCCTGCTTCTCATTGCCAGCTGTGGGAGGAGTGTGCAGCAGTGGTTAGCGAAGGGGCCTGGAAAGAAGGCCTGCTGGGTTCCATCCATACTTCTGACACTTGGTGTGACCCTGAGCCAGTAGTTTCCCCTCCCCAAGCCTGTTTCTTGTCAGTAGGGTTGGGGTCGCAGTCCCGACAGCCCAGGGGGGTTGGGAGGCTCTAGGAAGGTGTGTAAAGTGCTGGGATGTCAGGATCTCGGAGGCGCTGTCACCCCACACTAGGACGATGTTCTGCACCCCTGCTGCTGGTCGAGTTTCTCCGTCCCTTGGCAATAAGACAGCCTAGAACCCCACCAGGATTATTGTATCTGCTGCCCAAGATCCATAAACCTGGAAATCCTGGACGCCCCATCATCTCAGGCATTGGCACCCTGACAGCAGGATAGTCTGGCTATGTAGACGCCCTCCTCAGGCCCTACGCCACCAGCACTCCCAGCTATCTTCGAGACGCCACTGACTTCCTGAGGAAACTACGATGATCTTCCAGGAAACACCATCCTGGCCACTATGGAGGCAGAAGCCCTCTACACCAACATTCCACACAACGATGGACTACAAGCCGTAAGGAACCGTATCCCCGATAATGTCACGGCAAACCTGGAGGCTGAACTTTGTGACTTTGTCCTCACCCATAACTATTTCACATTTGGGGACCATGTGTATCTTCAAGCCAGCGGCACTGCTATGGGTACTCGCATGGCCCCACGGTGTGCCAACGTTTTTATGGCTGACTTAGAACATTTCCTCAGCTCTTGTCCCCTAAGGCCCCTACTTGACTTGTGCTACACTGCTGACATCTTCAGCATCTGGACCCATGGAAAAGAAAACCCTTGAGGAATTCCACCATGATTTCAACAATTTCCAACCCACCATCAAACTCAGCCTGGACCAGTCCACACACGAGATCCACTTCCTGGACACTACTGTGCTAATAAGCGATGGTCACATGAACACCACCCTATACTGGAAACCTACCGACCGCTATACTTACCTACATGTCTCCAGCTTTCACTTAGAAGTCATGGAGGTCGCGGGAAGTCACAGAATTCGTCACTTCCACCACCTCCGTGACAGACACGGATCCCTTCCAATGAGACAAAGCCCTCCCGGCTGTGACTGCAGTTCCTGGAAGGAAAGAGAGACTCCCTGTCACCCAGGGCCGGCTCCAGGCACCAGCCTACCAAGCACGTGCTTGGGGCGGCACCTTGGGAGGGGGCGGCGATTGGGGTTTGGTTTTGTTATTTTGGCGGCGCGCGCGCCGCGCCGGTGTGACGGGGGGCAGGAATTGGCGGGCGCTACGCGCCGCTCAGGGGAGGCGGAGACTTGGGCGGTGCTACGCGCTGCTCGGGGCGGGGACGGCGGGGAATTGGCTGGCGCTACGTGCTGCTCGGGGGCGGGAATTGGCTGGCGCCACGAGCCACCGGGGCGGAATTGGCCGGCGCCACGCGCCACTCGGGGAATTGGCCGCTCGGGGGAGGGGTGGTAATGGTTTGCGCTACGCGCTGCTGGGGGTGGGGACTTGGGCGGAGCGCCGTGCCGCTGGGGGGGGGCGGCGCTCTCCTTTTCTGCTTGGGGCGGCAGAAATGTTAGAGCCGGCCCTGCTGTCACCTCTCTCCCTGCTGCCTCCCCCCTTGTATTCTGTAACCCCATCTCACTGGGTTCCTGGTGCTGGTGCCATGGGGGTGACACTAGAGTTCTGGGGATTTGGGGGGAGGGGAAGGGGGCTCTTCACTTCTCAGCATTTCACACAAATTTGTCTTTGGGCTGAAATTTCTCCTGTGAGGCCTCTCAGTCAGAGCTGTACCCCACCCTGTTTGCGGGGGGGGGGGAGAGGGGAGATGTAAATTGCAGAGCAGGCAGAGAAGTCGCACATAAAGGGTCATATTGATCTGGTGACTGGTTCTGACCGGGGTCACACGTCCTCTGACACAGGCTCATGTGCAGAACATGGGAGCTCTGGCTTGTCCTATATGCTGTAGAGTGTGAGTTCCTGGAAAGGGCAGGGGAGAGGGAGCAAGAGGAGAAAGGCAGAGACATTGGAGATGAGGAATTGGGGGGAGAAGAAGGAGAGAACAGAGAGACAATAAAGGATTGAAGCAGAACAGGTGTCCCAACTCCATCTTGCTCATCACAGGTGTTCAGAGAGACAGGTAGTTGCAGGTTTTCCAGTGTCAAGTCTGAACTTTGATTCTAACAATTTGAGTTCAAATATCAAGGGGATCTCCACATACCTGATCTCTTCCCCCCTCCCCTTTTTTAGTATTAATTTTTATTTTGACGTGTTTGGCTTAACCGTGATTTTCTCTTTCCCCACCTGTATTGCAATTTGGGGGTTATGTTTATTGTGCCTCCCTGTTGTTCATGTCATTATAATTGTAACAGCAAAGGAACCTGCAGGAGCAAAAACTGACTCAAAACTTCATTTCCCCATCATGCCGGAACATCCTACAAACAGCTCACGCAGCTGGAATCATAACACGCAAGGCCAGGGGATGGGAGATGCAGGTTTCCAAGGGTTCTGTCTTTCTCAGATGACACATTCCAGCCCCTTGTGTGCCTCCATCCTGTATGACCTGCTGGACTTCGACACATTTATTGTCTCATTCTATAGATGATGTGATTGTAACACAATGTGACTGAAATTAAACCACTTCCAGATGAGGAAACAACAAAAGAGAAAAGCCATTATTGCATTGGCTGAGAATCAAACCCAGATGAATTGCTTGGAAGACACCTACGCACACCACTATACCACCAATGCATCTGGCAGGAGTAGCTTTCCTGCAGGCTCTGTGTGCTGGCAAAGGGGGTGACACACGACCACAGAGTTAATGAGCAGGGTGGATGGGCTGGAAGCTGCCTGACAGCAGGGAGCAGAGTTAGGATCCCAGAGTGACTGAAAGGGGGCAATGGTGAAAACAGATCTCATTGGGAGCTGGCCCCCCACCCACCCCACCCCTAGGAGCGGGAAACTGAAGCTCAACTTCAATCACAGAAAAATCTTCCCTGAGGAGGAAGGGGACAGCTTGTTTTAAAGCCCAGGTTTGTGTTTGTTCCTGCTACATAGGGAGGGGCTGGTAATGCTGATTCCAGCCCCCAGACTCTGAGAGGATAAGGAACAAATTCAGGCTGCCAGTGACCTGCAGGAGGGAGATGATCTTTTGACAGTGACGGACGCCTCGTCCTAAAGGCCTTTGTCTGCCCCCTTCCACTGACTGTTTGGTACTGGAATGCAGCCCCCACACTCCTGGATCTCTCCTGGGGAAATAACGTTTCTGTGCAAAACACCAAAGCTTTTAACAGAAAGGAAGGAAATGGCCACATGATGGGACTAGGACATAAGGAATGAAACACAAGATGCTTCTCCCATGTGCATTGACTTTTAACCTTGTTTGTGGTGGTGGTGTATCCATGTTGGTCCCAGGGGTCCTCTGGGGTGCCGGGCATTGGCCACTTTCGGGATAGTGGGCTAGATGAACTGGTCTGACTCAGTGTGGCTGTTCTTATGTTCTAACTGCTGGTTATGGAGGAGACGACCTTCCAGGCTACACAGAACTGAAGAAGGGTGCTGGGTTAGCTCCACAGCTTGTCTCTTTCACCAACAGAGGTTGGTCCTTTGCAAGCTCTTACCCTCACACGCCTTGTCTCTCTTGGACTCTGAAAAGTGTTTTCTCTCCACTCCCCTTGGAGAGACGTTAAGTTTCCCTTTGGGCAACTATCAGGCTGAAGCAATTGTATTGACTGTGACACTAGAATTGAAGATTTAATATTATAAATAAATGAGTCTAAACCTGAGGTTCTGGTTTTCACATTGGGTTTTCTAACTCCGTTCCCAGTTCTCTTCTAGAAAGGCCTCCAGGCTGCCTGCCCAGCCCAGCAAAAGTGGCCAGGAGAAAGCCCACACTGCTGCTCTTTCAGGTAGTTGAAGGCTGCTATCAAACCCCCCTCACTCAGTCAGTCCCCAGTCTGTGGCAGTGCCTGGGATTCTTCCGTCCTAAGTGCAGGACTCTGCACTTCTCCTTGTTGAACCTCCTCAGATTTCTTTTGGCCCAATCCTCCAATTTGTCTAGGTCGCTCTGGACCCAAACCCTGTCCTCCAGCGCTTGGATTCTTTACATGCTTTCACAGAGCGAAAAGCACGTTCCATGATTTCATAGGGCAGAGTTTTGTGCTATCGGGAGCTTTCCCTGTGTGAATTTGACAGGTGGATCAACATAGAGACACATTGTGACCCTTCTCAGGGAGCTGAGGGCTGTGAGTCTCCTTGTTGCCACCTGCCACAAGGAAGAGGGAGTTTTGCATTTGGCAGCTGGATGTTAGTGACCAAACTCACCAGCCTGCTGGAACTCAAGGACCCTCCTCTGAGCTACAGCAGCCACCTTAACCCTTGAGTTCCTTCAATGTGTCCCCCTCTGGGGCCAGCCTCGATCACCAGATACTCGGTGAAATCCCAGATCCTCTCTTCCCCACGTATCCCAGGTTACTAGTTTTACTGTGGACCATTGCTACTGTATCTCACACAGCACCTGAGTACAGTTATCGAACAAGCAAAAAATTTATTTCACAACGGATAGAGATTTAAACAAACAAACGTGAGTGATGGAAACCAATTGTTACCACTAAACAAAGGCAGAAAATGATAGAATAGAAAGGCCAGCACAAAAACAGAGAGAGGAACAATAAGATACTAAAAGGACAATTGTTGGAACTCTCCATTTCTCTCAGTCTTTGGATTGATGGGTACTAGAGCTGTAGCTACAGTTGAGGAACCACGGTAAATTTAATCTAATTAACTTTTCAAGATTAGCCATCATTTCCTGTACGACTAACAAAACACAAAAACAAGACAACTTTCAGTTTTCCAAAATAATTCACATTATCACAGTCTCTTATTCTTTAACCAATAACTTCACCTATAATTTCATTTTAATTGGTAACAATAACATATTCAAAGATCACAAATTCTTTTCATATATGTTAGTTTTCTTTAATCCCCATTGCCATCAACTGAACCTTGGTTCTTATTGTGGTTTGTCCCAACGTAGGCCCCAACCACTTCTGTGAGTTCATATATCTCAGGATCTTCCGCCATATGTGTTGGTAGAAGGGGTCTTCTATGTCCGAATGTTTGCATCATGGAGAAAAATACCTCTCTTTTCACACTTTTTAATCTTTCAAAGTAGGAGGAGGTAGAGAAGTAATATAGATGCATAAAACACAAGAGAAACCTCTCTGGTCTACACTAAAAATATTTATCGGGATAACTATATTGCTTAGGGGTGAAAATCCACACAGCTGAGCAACATAGTTACACAGCCCTAACCTTCTGTGTAGACAGTGCTACATGAGCAGGAGAGCTTCTCCTACCAACATAGCCACCGCCGCTTGCGGGGGCTGGACTAATCAAGTCCGATGGGAGAAATCTCTCCCATTGCCTTAGAGCATCTGTTATAGCAGTGCCAACCAGGCAGCCAGTTTGGGATCCACGGGGAAGGACTGTCCTATGAAGCACTCTCTCTTTGCATTCAAACAGTGAAGGATGACTGTTCTCAATCTAACCCTGGCATACTTTGGAAGTGTAATCAGTGACACTGAACTAGGAAGTGGAGTTGTACAAACAATTTTCCTTGGGTCACCATAGCTTCCTTTACTGGGGTGGAAACCAAGAACTGGGTGTGGACTCTTTCAACCTCAGCTCTTTCCAAATCCTTGGTCTTGGATAGGGTAAAGTTACACTTCTCTGAAGTAGAATCCTTTACAAAACCACTTAAAATCTCAGCAGTGTCAATGAGGAATGGCTTCCTGAAACATGCCCAGCTTTTCTTTAATTCAGTGGCACAGGTCCAGGGAAGGGACTGGATACAGGCCTGGGATCAGAATCTTCGTTAGTTACCAGAGCTGGAGATTCTATTCAAACATGGCTATTTTTCTGAAGCTATTACATTTTCAACACTGGTTTCATTTTATACACATCTTTAGCACCTACAAAGGATAAATTTGACAAAAACTCCGCTTCTATTTCCTCAACATCTGTGTCATGAAAGGCTGCATTTCCCAAAGCATAGGATTAGCTAGGAGAGATCTTCTGTAGGGACTAGGTTACAAATGCTTTGGGAACCAAACACATGGGCATTTTGCCTAGTTCAAAACCGCTTACCATGGAATTCTCTTCTCAGATCATCGGAGACAATATTGCCTTAAACAACTGAAATACACTGTGATCAGATGCACTTCCTTCAGTTAGTTGGGGTTCTGCTGTTGTTCACCATTTCTGAGTGGAGATTTTAAATCACTGCTGTTTCTTTTTTAGCCTGTCCAGTAAATTAGAGAGTCATCATGGAGGGATGGGGAAAAAGCAAAGCTGAAATCATAAATGAGGACTTTAGCAAAGGGTCATTGTCCTAAATTCTTCAATAAATCTGAGCTACATCCTACCAAACTGAACTAATATCCAATTGGGTGACCAAACAGCCTTCAGGAAAGATAGAAACCCACATCACAGAGAGAGAATACATGACAAAGACAGTGTCAAGTGAAATTCCAGAGCAGGTTACATCTGATTATTCAGAATTGGGACAAGAGAGTCTCCCATCACATTCTCCTCTGATCCATTCAAACCTGCTTCCCTCATCCCTGTCTCCATAGTCAGTTATGTTATTTACAATTTTTTTAGTATCGTAGCATCCCCATAATGAGGGAAAAACAGACCTCTTGCCAGAAGTGGCTTTACAATAGATGGAACCTGGAATTTAAACTCTAAATGATCACACTGTATTTGGGATCCATTTGAATTCCCCTCCCAGGACTTTGACACTTTCATCTCCAGTCATAGCGACTCTGATATAGGATTAAAGAAGTCAAAACATCATCTGCAAGCACATGACACTTTGAGAAGTGGATGGATAGAATGTGATGAAGATAAACTCTGCCTGGCTCAGGCAAAAGGTAACAGATCTGCAGTGATGGGGAAGGAGGGAATCTCTGAGTCACCCCATCTCCTTCCAGTGTCACAGAAGCTGTAATTATACTTTTTTCCTGCCCCTGCTCCTCTTCGTTTACATAAAATTTGAAAAATTCCCACTATAACTGCTCTTCAGCACAACCCAGAGCAATGTGAGAACAACTGGCAAGGATATAATCTGTATCACTGGTGTCTAACAATAACTTTGCAATAGGAGGAATGGTATAAACGTGATGCTCCCTGGTTCCTCATAGGAAGGGCACACTCCAGTTACTTGTGGGACAATAGAAAGAACAAATAGGTCCATCTCAAAAGAGGGCAAACTGCAAAGGCAAAATGGGCCACTCATCTGGACAAGCTGAGGGATAACGGTGGTGCAAACAGTTCAAGGAGCTTTAAAAGTTACTATGTGGGAATCAGGAAAAGTATTAAAAAAACAAAGTATTGATAGCCCTAGAGATTTTTACAATGTTGATCTCTCTTGCAGATTCTCTGATGGTTAACATGGGCTGAGTGCCAAGAGAAGGTTTTCCCACACTCACTGCATTCATAGGGCCTCTCCCCTGTGTGGATTCTCTGATGCCTGGAAAGGGCTGAACTTTTAGTGAAGCATTTTCCACACACACAGCATTTATAGGGCCTCTCCCCTGTGTGGATTCTCTGATGGGTAATAAGGTGTGGGCGGTGATTGAAGGTTTTCCCGCACTCTCTGCATTCATAGGGCCTCTCCCCTGTGTGGATTGTTTGATGACTAATAAGGTGCGAGCTGCGACTGAAGGTTTTACAACACTCATGGCATTCGTAGGATCTTTCCCCTGTGTGGATCCTCTGATGTCTAGAAAGGGCTGATCTGTGAGTGAAGGTTTTCCTACACTCTCTGCATTCATAGGGCCTCTCCCCTGTGTGGATTCTCTGATGAACAGAAAGGGCTGATCTTTGAGTAAACGTTTTCCCACACTCACTGCATACATAGGGCCTGTCCCCTGTGTGGATTGTTTGATGACTACTAAGGAGAGATCTGCGACTGAAGGTTTTCCAACACTCATGCATTCGTAGGATCTTTCCCCTGTGTGGATCCTCTGATGTCTAGAAAGGTCTGATCTGTGAGTGAAGCATTTCCCACACTCACTGCATTCATAGGGCCTCTCATCTGTGTGGATTCTCTGATGAACAGAAAGGGCTGATATTTGAGTGAAGGTTTTCCCACACTCTCTGCATTCATAGGGCCTGTCCCCTGTGTGGATTCTCTGATGTCTAGAAAGGCCTGATCTGCGATTGAAGGTTTTCCCACACTCTCTGCATTCATAGGGCCTGTCCCCTGTGTGGATTCTCTGATGTCTAGAAAGGCCTGATTTGTAAGTGAAGGTTTTCCCACACTCACGGCATTCAAAGGGCCTCTCCCCTGTGTGGATTCTCTGATGTTGAGAAAGGTTTGAGCTGCTAGTGAAGCATTTTCCACATTCACTGCATTCGTAGGGCCTGTCCCCTGTGTGGATTGTTTGATGCCTAATAAGGTGTGAACTGCGATTGAAGGTTTTCCCACACTCACGGCATTCAAAGGGCCTCTCCCCTGTGTGGATTCTCTGATGTACAGAAAGGTCTGAACTCTCAGTGAAGCATTTTCCACACTCACAGCATTTATAGGGCCTGTCCCCTGTGTGGATTTTCTGATGGGCAATAAGGTGTGAGCTGCGATTGAAGGTTTTCCCACACTCACGGCATTTGTAGGGTCTCTCCCCTGTGTGGATTCTCAGATGAACAGAAAGGTTTGATCCGTGAATGAAGTTTTTCCCACACTCAGGGCATGTATTTTTTCTCTTTCGCCTGAGGATTTCCTGTTGTGTTGTGGTTTCCATGAGGACCTTCTGAGTTCCCCAACAGGAAATAAATTTATCCACTTTCTCCCCTGGCTGGTTTCCTTGCTCTCTTTCTGGTCTGTGCTGAATCTCCCAGGAGTTTCCCTGCTCAGGACTCCTGGACACATTCCTTTTCAATCTTTGCAATAATGCTCTGTTTTTACCCACTGGCTCGACATTTTCAGGCTGAAAATTCTGCTCCTCTTTCTCACATGCCATTGCATCACCTGCTGTGACAGAGACAGAAACCTCAAACAGGGATGGAAAGGAGAAGACCAAACCAAAACAAGTGCTGAAGACAGGTCAAATAAAAATCAGGAGCTGAACTCCCCCAAACTCTTCCCCCAAGTAGGAGAGAGGAGGGGGATGAATTCAGCCTTCACATCCCATCCAAATACGCAGGGGGAAGGGAGAAAGCTACTGCCTGGTGTCTGCTAGGATCTATAGGAAGCCATGAGCTATATTTACCCTGAGGATACGACCCCTGCAAGGGACAATAATGAACTGAGAGACCTCCCCAAGGGCTTTGTTGGGCATTCCAGATGTTTCCTTCAGGCACTTACAGATTCTGGGTGGTTTAATGTTTCCTCACCTGTGTAGGGAGCTCTCAGGATCTCTCTTTCCTCTGAACCCTGGAGGTCTGGGACCCATGGCTCTTCCCCTTGTTCCAGCTGGGAGATCACATCAGGCTGGATAACAGGAAACCCTGCTCAGATGAAAGAAAACAAAGGAGTTCAGCTGATTTCATAAGACTTTGTCATAAAAAACATTCTATTAATTTAACTTCAGTGCTTAGTGTGACCTGGTGGGCCAGGGGCAGTTCTCACTGAAAATGCCAAAGTTAGGGCAGGCTGAAAAAGGGAGAGCAGATGCTCCCAAAACTGCTGGTTAACACTGAAGTTAAACTCACTGACCAGTCACCAACTGTGCTTCTGATCCCCACACGGGTTATCGAGAAGCTGAAAAAAGAAATCACACAGCCCCCTTTATTGCATCCCAGTTCTCTGACTCCTAATCAGCACTTAGGCCCAGTACAGTGAGAGGTTATTTCAAAACTCTGCTGACATAAACAAAATGATCTTCTGACCCCAAAGGTCAGCCACATCACCAGGTCAGTATAGGTTTGGATATTACCCAAAATTCCATCCTTCCAGACAATCCTTTAGCATCTAAACTAAAGGTTTAAACGAAAGAAAGACAGAAAGAAGTTAAATGGAAAAGCAGTCAGATACATTCCAAAATGGATATATCAGGTTCTTAGCAGTATTGGTGAGTTGCTAGCTTGGAAGTCCGTCTGGAACACATCCATAGCTTGGATGGGTCATTCAGTCTTGTTCCAGGGTTCAGTTTGTAGAGAAGTTGCTCCAGAGGCAGGCAAGGGGATTGAAGACAAAATGGAGAAGTTGCAGCTGCCCTTTATATTCCTTTTGCTATGTGGCTTGTACTTCCTGTGTCGCAAACACAAGATTCACAGGACATGGCATGGAAAAGCCTTGGAGTTCTCATTACACAGGCATACCCTGGCATGTCTTGCTGACGCAATAGGTGTATCCTCTTGGTCCTTTCCATGGGCTCATTGTACAGATGATGACCCTCAATGGGCCATCAAACAGGCTAGGCAGTGTTGATGCCAATATGTCTGGGGGTGTCACCCAGAAACACTGCACAAGTCTGGAAATACAGATATACCCTACATATCTATAACTCACAATACAAAGGTGATACAAACACAGAAACAAAATGATCATACTTGGAAAATCATAACATTTCCCCTGACACCTTACATGGCATATCTAGCATGATTCATTTTAATTTGATAAGATTATATTATTTTATTATTAATACCAAAGTGTCTCACAATTCCATTCAGTGTCACACTTGGTAAACCAGTGAATTTCCAGGACTAGTTCCCCAGGTCCTTGAAGATGCCCAACACTATGCTTACGAGGGATTGAAATACCCACATATGTGCTGGGAACACACACACAGACACTGTGTCAGTCTACACCCCTATGTTCACTCTTCTAGAAAATTATCAATTTTGTACACAGTATGGCTTGTGAGATATCATTTGAAAATGCATAATCTACTGAATATTATCCTCCTGTTAAAATGTGTAGTAACACTGTATGTAAAGTTATGAGATTTTACAGTATGAGATTACGGAAAAAGTTACAATTCTGGGAAACACCCACAGAGCAGTTCCTCAGAGACAGCCAGGCAAACAGCTGGTCGAACAGCCATTCTCCTGCAGGGGGAAGGTGTGAAGACATTTACATTCCATCATAGGGACCTATTGAAGCTGTTGTGGAAAACAACCACACGATTGATTTTGAATCAGCTCAGCCTGAGGCTCTTTTCTTGGTCTAAAGTGCGCAGGGGGCGACAGCTATTGGAATACTGTCCCCCTGAGCTAAAAATCACACGAGCCTTTTAAAGCTTAAAAGCACAATCAATGGCACATACGTTGCACGTTAATTTCCTTATTTGGAATATATTGCAAAATATGATGCAGGTCAAAAGCGAGCTGAACAATCAGTTTTCCATATTCGGCCTTTCCTGTTATTGTTATTCCTAGTCTAGTTTGTGGTTTGACTTTTCTAACACTTCCATTGTGGTTATGTTTCAAAAGCTCGGTTACTGCAAATCAGTGTGTTTGGGGACTTTCCACTTCACCTACTTAGGCCCCTTATGCACACAAAGCCATTGTTCCCCAATTTGGGGGATTTAAATTAAAATAAATAATTGGAGATATACCAATCTCCTAGAACTGGAAGGGACCTTGAAAGATCATTGAGTCCAGCCCCTGGCTTCACTTGTTCCCCAATCTGGGGAATTTTCCATTCCACTCTGCCTTTCTATGCCCTTTACACAGAGAAGCAAGCTCAGCTAATACTTCAGGCCTATTAGCTTGACCAAGGCTCCAAAGCTCTTTCTGTAGACTTTCCCTCACAATTCTCATATCTCCGACAGACAGCCTGGCACCATGACTCAGCTGAGAACTGAAGTTGTTTCTAGTACAAAGGACAGAATCATAAAAAGAGGTGAGCAAAATACTTCAGACTCTCTCTCTCTCTCTCCCCCCTTTCCCTCTGCTCATGACAACTCCTGAAGAGCTGAACGTGGGCGGCAGGGGTGGGTTAGGCCTAGTCCTGGCTGAAAGGAAAACCAGCCTGTCTCAGCACATGGCGAGAGAAACATTTGCCTTGTTTCACAGCTTGTTAACTTAGACATTAGTTTGTGTTTTATCTTGCATTTCTTTTGTAAACAATTCTGAGCTTTATGCCTCATTATCTGTATCTTAAAATATTTTTTTTTGATTGTTAACTATCTTGTTTTATTCTTTATCTAACTGGTGTGGTTGGATTCAAGTGTGTTGGAAACTCCATCTGGGATAACAAGGCTGGCGCATGTCATTTTCCACTGATGAAATGACAGACTTCATATGAGCTCCCATTGTTCAGGAGTGTGCTGGACAGGGAAAGATACACATTTCTGGGAGAAGTCTGGGAGCAGAGAATTTTCTGGGGTTCTCCTGTGCTGCACTGTAACTTATAAGTCACTGACTAGCAGCACTCAATACTGTGTAGCTGGGAGCGAGTTACATGCTGGAGACTGTGCGTTACCTGCCCAGGAGTGGCTGCTCTCACAGTAGAGCAGTGTAAAAGGCACCCCAGCTTGGGAACTGAGGGGACACAGCTGTTCAACAGTCCAGGTTGCACTGTGGTTAATATCACAGACACTCAATTTCAAAGAGTCCCTAAAACACAGAGAAACTAAATCCATGTCCCAGAAATCAAAGACTCCAGAGAGAGGGCAAGTCTCCCTGGCACTGCTTCTTGCTGACAGAGAAGTACAGAGACAGGGAGAGAGTCCTGGGGAAGCTGGGAACAGGAAGCATGGGCTGGTGGGGTTCAGTGGAGAAAGGGAACAGGAAGGGCAGGGATATCACTGAATGCAGGATTTCAGCAGTACTAGATGTCAGGATAGCACATAGTGCAGCTCATTGGAAAACATAATCCCAACTATACATACAGAATGATGGGGTCTAAATTAGCTGTTTCCACTCAAGAGACGGATCTTGGAGTCACTGTGGATAGTTCTCTGAAAACATCCACTCAATGTGCAGCAGCAGTGAAAAAAAGCAAACAATGTTGGAAATAATTAAGAAAGGGATAGATACGACAGAATATATCATATTTGTAAAAACAGCAAATGAATCCATGATACACCCACATCTCAAATACTCCGTGCGGATGTGGTTGCCCCATCTCAAAGAAGTTTACTTGAGCAAACAGGAGCTATTTGACACTGCAATACGGCTCCTGTGCGCTGTTCCCAAAGTGTTCTGCAGCAGGGGAGGGTCTCTGGTAGTGTGTGTGTGTCACTGGCATATTGGGGTGATGCTGAAACAGGATAGAGTAGAGGTGGCATTGTGGGGCTGGCATGAACCTTATCTCTTCATTTCCTATTCCAAGAGGACGGGAATCCTTACCCAGCAAGGTCACATTCTCATAGTTCTCCTGCATGACATCCCTGTAGAGGGCTCTCTGAGCGGGGTCCAGCAGAGCCCATTCCTCTCTGGTGAAATACACAGCCACCTCCTCGAAGGTCACCGGCCCCTGAAAGAGCAAGAATCCAACACTCAGTACCTGCTGCCCCACTATTCACAGAACAGCAGCACCAGGTAAATGGAGGCATATGTTAACAAGTCCCACCCCATCTTGCTTAGAGCAGCCAGGAGGAATCAGAGGGTAGAAAGAGGAATCTTTGTGTCTCCCACCTGATAGACGGAGGCAGGGTCGTCACATTTATCACATACCCACTAGCCAGAGCTTGATACAGGAGATGGGGCTGTCTCTGGACCCTGCTGGTGGCTCCATGGTAGGAATCATAAGAACATAAGAAAGGCCGTACAGGGTCAGACCAAAGGTCCATCCAGCCCAGTATCTGTCTACCGACAGTGGCCAATGCCAGGTGCCCCTGAGGGAGTGAACCTAACAGGCAATGATCAAGTGATCTCTCTCCTGCCATCCATCTCCATCCTCTGACAAACAGAGGCTAGGGACACCATTCTTACCCATCCTGGCTAATAGCCATTTATGGACTTAGCCACCATGAATTTATCCAGTCCCCTTTTAAACATTGTTATAGTCCTAGCCTTCACAACCTCCTCAGGTAAGGAGTTCCACAAGTTGACTGTGCGCTGTGAAGAAGAACTTCCTTTATTTGTTTTAAACCTGCTGCCTATTAATTTCATTTGGTGACCCCTAGTTCTTGTATTATGGGAATAAGTAAATAACTTTTCCTTATCCACTTTCTCAACATCACTCATGATTTTATATACCTCTATCATGTCCCCCCTTAGTCTTCTCTTTTCCAAACTGAAGAGTCCTAGCCTCTTTAATCTTTCCTCATATGGGACCCTCTCCAAACCCCTAATCATTTTAGTTGCTCTTTTCTGAACTTTTTCTAGTGCTAGAATATCTTTTTTGAGGTGAGACCACATCTGTACACAGTATTCGAGATGTGGGCGTACCATGGATTTATATAAGGGCAATAATATATTCTCAGTCTTATTCTCTATCCCCTTTTTAATGATTCCTAACATCCTGTTTGCTTTTTTGACCGCCTCTGCACACTGCATGGACATCTTCAGAGAACTATCCACGATAATTCCAAGATCTTTTTCCTGACTCGTTGTAGCTAAATTAGCCCCCATCATGTTGTATGTATAGTTGGGGTTATTTTTTCCAATGTGCATTACTTTACATTTATCCACATTAAATTTCATTTGCCATTTTGTTGCCCAATCACTTAGTTTTGTGAGATCTTTTTGAAGTTCTTCACAATCTGCTTTGGTCTTAACTATCTTGAGTAGTTTAGTATCATCTGAAAACTTTGCCACCTCACTGTTTACCCCTTTCTCCAGATCATTTATGAATAAATTGAATAGGATTGGTCCTAGGACTGACCCTTGGGGAACACCACTAGTTACACCTCTCCATTCTGAGAATTTACCATTAATTCCTACCCTTTGTTCCCTGTCCTTTAACCAGTTCTCAATCCATGAAAGGACCTTTCCTTTTATCCCATGACAGCTTAATTTACGTAAGAGCCTTTGGTGAGGGACCTTGTCAAAGGCTTTCTGAAATCTAAGTACACTATGTCCACCGGATCCCCTTGTCCACATGTTTGTTGACCCTTCAAAGAACTCTAATAGATTAGTAAGACACGATTTCCCTTTACAGAAACCATGTTGACTATTGCTCAAGAGTTTATGTTTTTCTATGTGTCTGACAATTTTATTCTTTACTATTGTTTCAACTAATTTGCCCGGTACCGACGTTAGACTTACCGGTCTGTAATTGCCGGGATCACCTCTAGAGCCCTTTTTAAATATTGGCGTTACATTAGCTAACTTCCAGTCATTGGGTACCGAAGCCGATTTAAAGGACAGGTTACAAACCTTAGTTAATAGTTCCGCAACTTCACATTTGAGTTCTTTCAGAACTCTTGGGTGAATGCCATCTGGTCCCGGTGACTTGTTAATCAATTAATTCCAAAACCTCCTCTAGTGACACTTCAGTCTGTGACAGTTCCTCAGATTTGTCACCTACAAAAGCCAGCTCAGGTTTGGGAATCTCCCTAACATCCTCAGCCGTGAAGACTGAAGCAAAGAATCCATTTAGTTTCTCCGCAATGACTTTATCATCTTTAAGCGCTCCTTTTGAATTTTGATCATCAAGGGGCCCCACTGGTTGTTTAGCAGGCTTCCTGCTTCTGATGTACTTAAAAAACATTTTATTACCACCTTTGGAGTTTTTGGCTAGCCGTTCTTCAAACTCCTCTTTGGCTTTTCTTATTACACTCTTGCACTTAAGTTGGCAGTGTTTGTGCTCCTTTCTATTTGCCTCACTAGGATTTGACTTCCACTTTTTAAAGGAAGTCTTTTTATCTCTCACTGCTTCTTTTACATGGTTGTTAAACCACGGTGGCTCTTTTTTAGTTCTTTTACTGTTTTTCTTAATTTGGGGTATACATTGAAGTTGGGCCTCTATTATGGTGTCTTTAAAAAGGGCCCTTGCAACTTGCAGGGATTTCACTTTAGTCACTGTACCTTTTAACTTTTGTCTAACTAACCCCCTCATTTTTGTATAGTTCCCCCTTTTGAAATTAAAGGCCACAGTGTTGGGCAGTTGAGATGTTCTTCCCATCACAGGGATGTTGAATGGCACTATATGTTAAAGAAAGTGTAGATTCAAATGAAGTAAAAATCTTAAGCGAATCCCAACACTCTCCAAATAAAATACATGGAAGAAAGGGGAAGTCAATAGTAAAGACTATAAGTTAGAAGGTCAGAATTGTAGAAAATTGGCAAGGGAAGCTATCAGAAATCAATGATCAATCAATGAAAAATAAGAAGGAAGTTTTTAAAAGTATATTAGGTAAAAAATTAATCCTAACAACAGTAGTGGTAAATTACTAGATAGAAATGGCAGAATTATCAAAAATAATGCAGAAGAGGTAAAAGTGTTCAATAAATATTTCTCTCCTGGATTTGGAGAAAAACAAATGATGTAACTCATATCATAAGATGTTGACGACGACACTTTCCATTCCAACAACAACTCATGAGTATGTTAAACAGCAGGTATTACAGTTAGATGTGTTTAAATCAGCAGGTCCAGATAACAAGAGTTTTGAGAGACCCGGTGGAGAAGCGTGGTGGACTGTTAGTGTTGATTTTCATTAGGACTTGGAACACTGAGGAAATTCCATAAGAGTGGAATAAAGCTAATGCTGTGCCAATATTTAAAAAGTGTAAAAGAGACGACCCAGCTAATTACAAGAGTGTTAGTCTAAAATCGATACTGGGCAAGGGAATGGAGCAGCCGATACTGGAGTTCATTAATAACGAATTAAAGGAGGGTAATATAATTAGTACCCATTAACAAAGGTTTAGACACAATAGATTGTCAAACTAACTGGATATCCTTACTGGATGAGATCAAAAGTTTGGTTACAACTAATAGTATTGATGTAATATACCTAGACTTCTGTACGGCATATGACTTGGTCCAGCACAATATTTTGACTAGAAAACTAGAAAGATACAAAATACACAGGGCATATATTACATAGATTAAAAACTGGGATTGTAAATGGGGAACTATGGTCGAGTGGATTTCTTTCTAGGGGCTTCCCACAAGGACTGGTTCTTGGCTCTGTGCTATTTAACATACTTATCAATGACCTGGAAGAGAACATAAAATCATCACTGATAAAGTTTGCAATTGCCACAAAGATTGGGGGTGGTGGTAACTAATGAAGTGTCAGTAGATTCAGGCTCCAGCACTGGGAGTCTGGGAAGTTTTCCCAGCCCTGGCTGGGGGGTTATTTCCTGTTCCACAAAGAGGGGAAGTTCCATTCCCAACTCCTGTGCCTTGAAATTAGGCCCTGACACTACACGCCACATTCAGCACAGTGGTAGGAGTATAAAATGATTAGGCCATAATTATTAGGCATTTTGTGCAAGATGCGTCATGTGCAGTGTCATTGGAAAAGTTGTGATTGGCCGAATATGATTATCCTATTTGTGTGCATGGATCATGTTTGTTATCTGAAGTTATGGATATGGACTCTGTATCTGAAGAACAAAACATGTCAAACCAATCTGAGAGCTTTCTTTGATAGGATAACAAGCCTTGTGGATAAGGGAGAAGTGGTGGATGTGGTATACCTAGACACATTCCAGAAAGGCATCTAGTCTTCATGAAATGACATCAGGAGATGGAGAATCCACCACTTTCCTTGGTAGCTTGTTCCTGTGGTGAATCATCTTGACTGTTGAATATTTGTGCCTTAGTTGTAATATGAATTTGTCTCTTTTCACCTTCCAGCCATTGGGTCTTGTTATTCCTTTCTCTGCTATTTTAAAGAGTCCTTTAATACCCAGTATTTTCTCTCCATTAAGGCACTTCAAGACTTCAATGAAGTCACCTTTCAATCTTCTTTTGATAAGCTAAGCAGGTTGAGCTCTTTCAATAGCTCACTAGAAGGCATTTTTCTCCAGCCCTCAGAACATTTGGTGGCTCTTTGCTGCCCCAGCTCCAATTTCACAACATCTTTTTCAAACAAGGACACCAAAACTGAAGGCAGTATTCCAGTATCAGTCTCACTGATGCCGTGTCAGGGGCAGGGGGTGCGGGGCTGGCTGGAGGCAGGGCAGGGGGATGCAGCAGGGGTTGGCTGGAGCCGGGGCGTGCAGGGCTGGCTGGAGACAGAGGCTGGCTGCAGGGAGGGCAGGGGGTGGAGGGTTGCTGAAAATGTACTGATACGTATTTTAAGGTGAAGATAACACCATGGTTACCAGGTGACTGGCACATCCTGGGTTAAAGAAAGGAAGGGACCTGGAGTTAATAGTCTGAAGTATTTGTGTTACCAACCCTGTCACTGTCTGACCCCCCTTCAGTGTGGAGCAGGTGTGTACGTTGCTGTGTGGAACGCACAGACTCCTGCAGAGCAGGGGCAGCTGTTTCCTTGGCAGAGAGCCTGGCACTTAAGAGACTTTCTTGACTTGTATCAGAGGGGTAGCCATGTTAGTCTGGTTCTGTAAAAGCAGCAAAGAATCCTGTGGCACCTTATAGACTAACAGACGTTTTGCAGCATGAGCTTTCGTGGGTGAATACCCACTTCTTCAGATGCAAGTGGTGCATCTGAAGAAGTAGGTATTCACCCACGAAAGCTCATGCTGCAAAACGTCTGTTAGTCTATAAGGTGCCACAGGATTCTTTGCTGCTTTTCTTGACTTGCTGTTTTGAAGCAATTCAGTAAAATAACGGTGGAGCTACAATGTCCGGTCCAAAATTTCAGCCCCCCTGGTGCAAAAACGCTATTTTAGGATCTAAACAGGAGGCTTCCAGCACTAGGACACCTGACCAGAGAGCTGGGGTGGGGGTAACAGCTGCTGACTCTGAGGGTCCTGGGCTAAATCCACTTGCAGGTGGAGGCGTTGCGATTTATTTGATCGATAATGAGGAAGGCGAAGATTTAATCGCAGGCATTTTTAGTAAATGTCATGGACAGATCACGGGCAAAACCCAAAAGCTCATTGCCCATGACCCGGCCATGACTTATACCATAAATACCCCTCATTGAATCGTGGGGAGGGAGGCCCAGGGGGTCCGTGGCACCAGCTGTGGGCGCAGGGAGTCCAGGGGGGCCCGTGGCACCATGTACGGGGGGAGAAGCCACGGGGACCCACTGCCACTCCAGATGCTGCCAGGTGAGGGGAGCCCCAGAGGCCAGCCCTGCTCCGGCCACCTCAGGACAGGTGCCAGGAGCCACTGAGCTGTGGCTGCTGCTGCCACCCTTGGAACCACTGCTCAAGCTGCCCCCAGGCCAGCTGCTGGGGCAGCCACGGAGTCAGCCACAGTGGCCACTGCAGAAGTCACAGAATCTATGACTTGTGCAGCCTCCGTGACACAGAGGGATCCCTAATAAAGAGACAAACCCCTCCCTGCTGTGACTGCAGTTCCTGGAAGGAAAGAGAAGAACAGAAAGTGAAGAGAGAAGGAAAGAGAGAGATTCCCTGTCACCTCTCTCCCCTGCTCCCTCCCCCTTGTATTCTGTAACCCCACCTCACTGGGTTCCCTGTGCTGGTGCCATGGGGGTGACACTAGAGTTCTGGGGATTTGGGGGGAGGGGAAGGGGGCTCTTCACTTCTCAGCATTTCACACAAATTTGTCTTTGAGCTGAAATTTCTCCTGTTAGGCCTCTGTCAGAGCTGTACCCCACCCTGTTTGTGGGCGGGGGGAGATGTAAATTGCCGAGCAGGCAGAGAAGTCGCCCATAAAGGGTCATATTGATCTGGTGACTGGTTCTGACCTGGGTCACATGTCCTCTGACACAGGCTCATGGGCAGAACATGGGAGCTCTGGCTTGTCCTAAATGCTGTAGACTGTGAGTTCCTGGAAAGGGCAGGGGAGAGGGAGCAAGAGGAGAGAGGCAGAGACATTGGAGACGAGGAATTGGGGGGAGAAGAAGGAGACAACAGAGAGACAATAAATGATTGAAGCAGAACAGGTGTCCCAACTCCATCTTGCTCATCATAGGTGTTCAGAGAGACAGGTAGTTGCAGGTTTTCCAGTGTCAAGTCTGAACTTTGATTCTAACAATGTGCGTTGAAATATCAAGGGGATCTCCACATACCTAATCTCTTCCCCCCGCCCCTTTTTTGTATTTATTTTTATTTTGACGTGTTTGGCTTAACCGTGATCATCCTTTTCCCCACCTGTATTGCAATTTGGGGTTTATGTTTATTTTGCCTCCCTTTTGTTCATGTCATTATAATAGTAACAGCAAAGGAATCTGCAGGAGCAAAAACTGACTCAAAATTTCATTTCCCCATCATGCCGGAACATCATACAAACAGCTCACGCAGCTGGAATCATAACACGCAAGGCCAGGGGATGGGAGATGCAGGTTTCCAAGTGTTCTGTCTTTCTCAGATGACACATTCCAGCCCCTTGTGTGCCTCCATCTCGTATGACCTGCTGGACTTTGACCCATTTATTGTCTCATTCTATAGATAATGTGATTGTAACACAATGTGACTGAAATTAAGCCACTTCCAGATGAGGAAACAACAAAAGAGAAAAGCCATTATTGCATTGGCTAGGAATCAAACCCAGATGAATTGCTTGGAAGACACCTACGCACACCACTATACCACCAGTGCATCTGGCAGGAGTAGCTTTCCTGCAGGCTCTGTGTGCTGGCAAAGGGGGTGACACATGACCATGGAAGTAGTGAGCAGGGTGGTTGGGCTGGAAGCCGCCTGACAGCTGGGAGCAGAGTTAGGATCCCAGAGTGACTGAAAGGGGGCAAAGGTGAAAGCAGAGCTCATTGGGAGCTGGCCCCACACCTGCCCCACCCCTAGGAGACGGGAACTGAAGCTCCACTTCAATCACAGAAAAATCTTCCCTGAGAAGGAAGGGAACAGCTTGTTTTAAAGACCAGGTTTGTGTTTGTTCCTGTTACATATGGAGGGGCTGGGTAGTGCTGATTCCAGCCCCCACACTCTGGGAGGATAAGGAACAAATTCAGGCTGCCAGTGACCTGCAGGAGGGAGATGATCTTTTGACAGTGACGGACGCCTCGTCCTAAAGGCCTTTGTCTGCCCCCTTCCAGTGACTGTTTGGCACAGGAATGCAGCCCCCAACTCCTGGGTCTCTCCTGGGGAAATAATGTTTCTGTGCAAAACACCAAAGCTTTTAACAGAAAGGAAGAAAAGGAAATGGCCACACGATGGGACTAGGACATAAGGAATGAAACACAAGATCCTTCTCCCACTTGCATTGACTTTTAACCTTGTTTGTGGTGGTGGTGTATCCATGTTGGCCCCAGGGGTCCTCTGGGGTGCCGGGCATTGGCCACTTTTGGGAGTGGGCTAGATGAACTGGTCTGACTCAGTGTGGATGTTCTTATGTTCTAACTGCTGGTTATGGAGGAGACGACCTTCCAGGCTACACAGAACTGAAGAAGGGTGCTGGGTTAGCTCCACAGCTTGTCTCTTTCACCAACAGAGGTTGGTCCTCTGCAAGCTCTTACCCTCACCCGCCTTGTCTCTCTTGGACTCTGAAAAGTGCTTTCTCCACACTCCCCTTGGAGAGACGTTAAGTTTTCCCTTTGGACAACTGTCAGGCTGAAGCAATTGTATTGATTGTGACACTAGAATTGAAGATTTAATATTATAAATAAATGAGTCTAAATCTGAGGTTCTGGTTTTCACATTGGTTTTTCTAACTCAGTTCCCAATTCTCTTCTAGAAAGGCCTCCAGGCTGCCTGCCCAGCCCAGCAAAAGTGGCCAGGAGAAAGCCCACACTGCTGCTCTTTCAGGTAGTTGAAGGCTGCTATCAAACCCCCCTCACTCCGTCAGTCCCCAGTCTGTGGCAGTGCATAGGATTCTTCCATCCTAAGTGCAGGACTCTGCACTTCTCCTTGTTGAACCTCCTCAGATTTCTTTTGGCCCAATCCTCCAATTTGTCTAGGTCACTCTGGACCCAAACCCTGTCCTCCAGCGCTTGGATTCTTTACATGCTTTCACAGGGCTGGTCTACACTGGGGGGTGGGATCGATCTAAGATACACAACTTCAGCTACGTGAATAGCGTAGCTGAAGTCGAAGTATCTTAGATCGATTTACCTCTCGTCCTCACGGCGCGGGATCGATGTCTGCGGCTGCCCCTGTCGACTCCGCTACCACCGTTCACGCTGGTGGAGTTCCGTAGTCGACGGAAGCACTTTCAGGGATTGATATATCACGTCTAGATGAGACAATATATCGATCCCCGAGAAATCGATTGCTACCCGCCGATACGGCGGGTAGTCTAGATGTACCCACAGAGTGAAGAGCATATTTTCCATGATTTCATAGGGCAGATCCTAAAATTTGTGAACTGTTCTGATACTTTACATAGACAAATAGTTATGAGATACTCTTTTAAATACTCAGGAGGTGTGATGCAGAGTTTGATGGAATATCGGGAGCTTTCCCTGTGTGAATTTGACAGGTGGATCAACACAGAGACACATTGTGACCCTTCTCAGGGTGCTGAGGGCTGTGAGTCTCTTGTTGCCACCTGCCACTAGGAAGAGGGAGTTTTCCATTTGGATGTTAGTGACCAAACTCACCAGCCTGCTGGAACTCAAGCACCCTCCTCTGAGCTACAGCAGCCACCCTCACCCCTGAGTTCCTTCAATGTGTCCCCCTCTGGGGTCCAGCCCGGATCACCAGATACTCAGTGAAATCCCAGATCCTATCTGCCCAAGTATCCCAGGTTACTAGTTTTACTGTGGACCATTTCTACTGTATCTCACACAGCACCGGAGTACAGTTATCGAACAAGCAAAACATTTATTTAACAATGGATAGAGATTTAAACAAACAAACGTGAGTGATGGAAACCAACTGTTACCAACTAAACAAAGGCAGAAAGTGATAGAATAGAAAGGCCAGCCCAAAAAAACAGAGAGAGGAACAATAAGATACTAAAAGGACAATGGTTGGAACTCTCCATTTCTCTCAGTCTTTGGACTGATGGGTAGTAGAGCTGTAGCAACAGTTGAGGAACCAGGGTAAATTAAATCTAATTAACTTTTCAAGATTAGCCATCATTTCCTGTATGACTAACAAAACACAAAATCAAGACAACTTTCAGTTTTCCAAAATAATTCAGATTATCACACAGTCTCTTACTCTTTAACCAATAACTTCACCTATCATTTCATTTTAATTGGTAACAATAACATATTCAAAGATCACAAATTCTTGTCATGTATGTTAGTTTTCTTTTAATCCCCATTGCCAACAACTGAACCTTGGTTCTTATTGTGGTTTGTCCCAACGTAGGTCCCAACCACTTCTGTGAGTTCATATATCTCAGGATCTTCTGCCATGTGTGTTGGTAGAAGGGGTCTTCTATGTCGGAATGTTTGCATTATGGAGAAAAATACCTCTCTTTTCACACTTTTTAATCTTTCAACGTAGGAGAAGGTAGAGAAGTAATGTAAATGCATAAAACACAAGAGAAACCTCTCTGGTCTACACTAAAGACATTTATCGGGATAACTATATTGCTTAGGGGTGTGAAAAATCCACACAGCTGAACAATGTAGTTACACAGCCCTAACCCCCTGTGTAGATAGTGCTACATGAGCAGGAGAGCTTCTCCTCTCAACATAGCCACCACCACTTGCAGGGGCTGGACTAATCAAGTCTGATGGGAGAAATCTCTCCCATTGGCTTACAGCATCTGTTATTGCAGTGCTACAGCAGCACAGCTACATTGGTGGAGCTGTGCCAACATCAGCTTAATTGTGTAGCCACAGCGTCAGACACAAAACCATAGTCTCAGGACTCAACATGCGTGTATCTGAAAATCTGAAATTGGAGGCTGACACATTCTTTGCCTTATTGGTTATCATAATTTCTACAGCCTGAAAGTCCTTGTTACCCAACCAGGCAGCCAGTTTGGGATCCACAGGGAAGGACTGTCCTATGAAGCACTCTCTCTTTGCAGCCAAACAGTGAAGGATGACTGTTCTCAGTCTAACCCTGGCATACTTTGGAAGTGTAATCAGTGACACTGAACTTGGAAGTGGAGCTGTACAAACAATTTTCCTTGGGTCACCATAGCTTCCTTTACTGGGGTGGAAACCAAGAACTGGGTGTGGACTCTTTCAACCTCAGCTCTTTCCAAATCCTTGGTCTTGGATAGGGTAAAGTTACAGTTCTCTGAAGTAGACTCCTTTACAAAACCACTTAAAATCTCAGCAGTGTTAATGAGGAATGGCTTCCTGAAACATGCCCAGCTCTTCTTTAATTCGGTGGCACAGGTCCAGGGAAGGGACTGGATACAGGCCTGGATCAGAATCTTTGTTAGTTTCCAGAGCTGGAGATTCTATTAAAAAATGGCTATTTTTCAGAAGCTATTACATTTTCAACACTGGTTTCATTTTATACACATCTTTAGCACCTCCAAAGGATAAATTTGACAAAAACTCCACTTCTATTTCCTCAACATCTGTGTCATGAAGGGCTGCATCTCCCATACCATAGGATTAGCTAGGAGAGATCTTCTGTAGGGCCTGGGTTACAAATGCTTTGGGAACCAAACACACGGGCATTTTGCCTAGTTCAAAATCACTTACCATGGAATTCTCTTCCCAGATCATCGGAGACAATATTGCCTTAAACAACTGAAATACACTGTGATCAGATGCACTTCCTTCAGCTAGTTGGGGTTCTGCTGTTGTTCACCATTTCTGAGTGGAGATTTTAAATCACTGCTGTTTCTTTGTTAGCCTGTCCAGTAAATTAGAGAGTTCTCTCCTGTTGATAGAACTGCACTTCAACTTTCTCCATGTCATCATGGAGGGATGGGGAAAAAGCAAAGCTGAAATCATAAATGAGGCCTTTAGCAAAGGGTCATTGTCTTAAATTCTTCAATAAATCTGAGCTACATCCTATCAAACTGAACTAATATCCAATTGGGTGACCAAACAGCCTTCAGGAAAGATAGAAACCCACATCACAGAGAGAGAATACATGACAAAGAAAGTGTCAAGTGAAATTCCAGAGCAGGTTACATCTGATTATTCAGAATCGGGACAAGAGATTCTCCCACCACACTGTCCTCTGATCCATTCAAACCTGCTTCCCTGATACCTGTCTCAATAGTCAGTTATGTTATTTACAAATTTTTTAGTATCCCAGCATTCCCATAATGAGGGAAAAACAGCCCTCTTGCCAGAAGTGGCTTTACAATGGATGGAACCTGGAATTTAAACTCTAAATGATCACACTGTATTTGGGATCCATTTGAATTCCCCTCCCAGGTCTTTGACACTTTCATCTCCAGTCATAGCGACTCTGATATAGGATTAAAGAAGTCAAAACATCATCTGCAAGCACAGACAACGGAGAATGCTTCATCCCATGACACTTATGAAGTGGATGGATAGAACGTGATGAAGATAAACTCTGCCTGGCTTAGGCAAAAGGTAACAGTTCTGCAGTGAAGGGGAAGGAGGGAATCTCTGAGTCACCTCATCTCCTTCCAGTGTCACAGAAGCTGTAATTATACTTTTTTCCTGCCCCTATTCCTCTTCATTTACATATAATTTGAAAAATTCCCAATGTAACTGCTCTTCAGCACAACCCAGAGCAACGTGAGAACAACTGGCAAGGATACAATCTGTGTCATTGGTGACTCTAACAATAACTTTGCAATAGGAGGAATGGTATAAACGTGATGCTCCCTGGTTCCTCATAGGAAGGGCACACTCCAGTTACTTGTGGGACAATAGAAAGGACAAATAGGTCCATCTCAAAAGAGGGCGAACTGCAAAAGGCAAAAATGGGCCACTCATCTGGACAAGCTGAGGGATAACGGTGCTGCAAACAGTTCAAAGAGCTTTAAAAGTTACTATGTGGGAATCAGGGAAAGTATTAAAGAAAAGAAAGTCTTGATAGCCCTAGAGATTTTTACAATGTTTATCTCCTTTGCAGATTCTCTGATGGCTAACAAGGGTTGAGCTGCGATTGAAGGTTTTCCCACACAAACTGCATTCATAGGGCCTGTCCCCTGTGTGGATTCTCTGATGGGTAATAAGGTTTGAGCAGTGATTGAAGGTTTTCCCGCACTCACTGCATTCATAGGGCCTGTCCCCTGTGTGGATTCTCTGATGAGCAGGAAGGGCTGATCTTTGAGTGAACGTTTTCCCACACTCACTGCATACATAGGGCCTGTCCCCTGTGTGGGTTGTTTGATGACTAATAAGGTGCGAGCTGCGATTGAAGGTTTTCCCACACTCACGGCATTCATAGGGTCTTTCCCCCGTGTGGATCCTCTGATGTCTAGAAAGGTCTGATCTGTAAGTGAAAATTTTCCCACACTCACGGCATTCATAGGGCCTCTCCCCTCTGTGCATTCTCGGATGGCTACAAAGGTCTGAACTGTTAGTGAAGCTTTTCCCCCACTCACGGCATTCATAGGGCCTGTCCCCTGTGTGGATTCTCTGATGTTGAGAAAGGTCTGAGCTGCTAGTGAAGCATTTTCCCACACTCAGTGCATTCATAGGGCCTGTCCCCTGTGTGGATTCTCTGATGTCTAGAAAGGTCTGATCTGTAAGTGAAAATTTTCCCACACTCACGGCATTCATAAGGCCTCTCCTGTGTGGATTCTCTGATGTTGAGAAAGGTCTGAGCTGCTAGTGAAGCATTTTCCACATTCACTGCATTCATAGGGCCTCTCTCCTCTGTGGATTGTTTGATGCCTAATAAGGTGCGAACTGCGATTGAAGGTTTTCCCGCACTCACGGCATTCATAGGGTCTTTCCCCTGTGTGGATTCTCTGATGTCTAGAAAGGTCTGATCTGTGAGTGAAAATTTTCCCACACTCAGTGCATGTACTTTTTCTCTTTCGCCTAAAGATTTCCTGTTGTGTTGTGGTTTCCATGAGGACCTTCTGAGTTCCCCAACAGGAAATAAATTTATCCACTTTCTTCCCTGGCTGGTTTCCTTGATCTCTTTCTGGTCTGTGCTGAATCTCCCAGGAGTTTCCCTGCTCAGGACTCCTGGACACATTCCTTTTCGATCTTTGCGATAATGCTCTGTTTTTACCCACTGGCTCAACATTTTCAGGCTGAGAATTCTGCTCCTCTTTCTCACGGACCATTGCATCACCTGCTGTGACAGAGACAGAAACCTCAAACAGTGATGGAAAGGGGAAGAGCAAACCAAAACAAGTGCTGAAGACAGGTCAAATAAAAATCAGGAGCTGAACTCCCCCAAACTCTTCCGCCAGATAGGAGAGAGGAGGGGGATGAATTCAGCCTTCACATCCCATCCAAATCCCCAGGGGGAAGGGAGGAAGCTACTGCCTGGTGTCTGCTAGGGTCTATAGGAAGCCATGAACTATATTTACCCTGAGGATACGACCCCTGTTAGGGACAATAATGAACCGAGAGATCTCCCCAAGGGCTTTGTTGGGCATCCCAGATGTTTCCTTCAGGCACTTACAGATTCTGAGTTGGTTTAATGTTTCCTCACCTGTGCAGGGAGCTCTCAGGATCTCTCTTTCCTCTGAACCCCGGAGGTCTGGGACCCATGGCTCTTCCCCTTGTTCCAGCTGGGAGATCACATCAGGCTGGGTAACAGGAAACCCTGCTCAGATGAAAGAAAACAAAGGAGTTCAGTTGATTTCATAAGACTTTGTCATAAAAAAACATTCTATTAATTTAACGTCAGTGCTTAGTGTGACCTGGTGGGCCAGAGGCAGTTCTCACTGAGAATGCCAAGATCAGGGCAGGCTGAAAAAGGGATCACCCACATGGGTTATCAAGAAGCTGAAAAAAGAAATCACACAGCCCCCTTGATTGCATCCCAGTTCTCTGACTCCTAATCAGCACTTAGGTCCAGTACAGTGAGAGGTTATTTCAAAACTCTGCTCACATAAACAAAATGATCTTCTGACCCCAAAGGTCAGCCACGTTACTAGGTCAGTATAGGTTTGGATCTTACACAAAATACCACACTGCCAGCCAATTCTTAGCATCTAAACTAAAGGTTTAAATGAAAGAAAGACAGAAAGAAGTTAAATGGAAAAGCCGTCAGACACATTCCAAAATGGATATATCAGGTTCTTAGCAGTATTGGTGAGTTGCTGGCTTGAAAGTCCGTCTGGAACACATCCATAGCTTAGATGGGTCATTCAGTCCTTTGTTCCAGGGTTCAGTTTGTAGAAAAGTTGCTCCAGAGGCAGGAAAGGGGATTGAAGACAAAATGGGGATGATGCAGCCATGTGGCCTGTACTTCCTATGTCCCAAACACGAGCTTCACAGCACGTGGCATGGAAAAGCCTTGGAGTTCTCATTACACAGGCATAGCCCGGCATGTCTTGCTGACTCAATAGGTGTATCCTCTTGGTCCTTTCCATGGGCTCATTGTACTGCTGATGACCCTCAATATGCCATCAAACAGGCTAGGCAGTATTGATGCCAATATGTCTGAGGGTGTCACCCAGAAACACTGCACAAGTCTGGAAATACAGATATACCCTACATATCTATAACTCACAATACAAAGGTGATACAAACATAGAAACTAAATGATCATACTTGGAAAATCGTAACATTTCCCCTGACACCTTACATGGCATATCTAGCATGATTCATTGCAATTTGATAAGATTATATTATTTTATTATTTAATACCAAAGTGTCTCTCAATCCCATACAGTGTCACACTTGGTAAACCAGTGAATTCCCAGGACTAGTTCCCCAGGTCCTTGAAGATGCCAAACACTATGCTTATGAGGGATTGAAATATCCACATATCTGCTGGGAACACACACACACAGACACTGTGTCAGTCTATACCCCTGTATTCACTCTTCTAGAAAATTATGATCCATTTTGTACGCAGTATGGCTTGTGAGGTATCATTTGAAAATGCATAATCTACTGAATATTATCCTCCTGTTAAAATGTGTAGTAACACTGTATGTAAAGTTATGAGATTTTACAGTATGAGATTACAGAAAAAGTTACAATTCTGGGGAACACCCACAGAGCAGTTCCTCAGAGACAGCAAGGCAAACAGCTGGTCAAACAGCCATTCTCCTGCAGCGGGAAGGTGTGAAGACATTTACATTCCATCACAGGGACCTCTTGAAGCTGTTGTGGAAAACAACCACACGATTGATTTTGAATCAGCTCAGCCTGAGGCTCTTTTCTTGGTTAAAAGTGCGCAGGGGGTGACAGCTATTGGAATACTGTCCCCCTGAGCTAAAAACCACACAAGCCTTTTAAAGCTTAAAACCACAATCAATGGCACATACGTTGCACGTTAATTTCCTTATTTGGAATATATTGCAAAATATGATGCAGGTCAAAAGCGAGCTGAACAAGCAGTTTTCCATATTCAGCCTTTCCTGTTATTGTTATTCCTAGTCTAGTTCGTGGTTTGACTTTTCTAACACTTCCACTGTGGTTATGTTTCACAAGCTCGGTTACTGCAAATCAGTGTGTTTGGGGACTTTCCACTTCACCTACTTAGGCCCCTTACGCACACAAAGCCATTGGTTCCCCAATTTGGGGGATTTAAATTAAAATAAATAATTGGAGATATACCAATCTCCTAGAACTGGAAGGGACCTTGAAAGGTCATCAAGTCCAGCCCCCTGCTTTTACTTGTTCCCCAATTTTGGGGATTTTCCATTCCACTTTGCCTTTCTATGCCCTTTACACAGAGAAGCAAGCTCAGCTAATACTTCAGGCCTACTAGCTTGACCAAAGCTCCAAAGCTCTTTCTGTAGATTTTCCCTCACAATTCTCGTATCTCCGACAGACAGCCTGGCACCATGACTCAGCTGAGAACTGAAATTGTTTCTAGTACAAAAGACTGAATTATAAAAAGAGGTGAGGAAAATGCTTCAGACTCTCTCTCTCCCCTTTCCCTCTGCTCATGACAACTCCTGAAGAGCTGAACGTGGGCGGCACGGGTGGGTTAGGCCAAGTCCTGGCTGAAAGGAAAACCAGCCTGACTCAGCACATGGCGAGAGAAACATTTGCCTTGTTTCAGCTTGTTAACTTAGACATTAGTTTGTGTTTTATCTTGCATTTCTTTTGTAAACAATTCTGAGCTTTATGCCTCATTATCTGTATCTTAAAATATTTTTTTTGATTGTTAACTATCTTGTTTTATTCTTTATCTAACCAGTGTGTTTGTATTAAAGTGTGTTGGAAACTCCATCTGGGATAACAAGGCTGGCACATGTCATTTTCCACTGATGAAATGACAGACTTCATATGAGCTTGCGTTGTTCAGGAGTGTGCTGGACAGGGAAAGATGCACATTTCTGGGAGAAGTCTGGGAGCAGAGAATTTTCTGGGGTTCTCCTGTGCTGCACTGTAACTTGTGAGTCACTGACTAGCAGCACTCAATACTGTGTAGCTGGGAGTGAGTTACATGCTGGAGACTGTGCGTTACCTGCCCAGGAGTGGCTGTTCTCACAGTAGAGCAGTGTAAAAGGCACCCCAGCTTGGAGAACTGAGTCACACAGCTGTTCAACAGTCCAGGTTGCACTGTGGTTAATATCACAGACACTCAATTTCAAAGAGTTCCTAAAACACAGAGAAAGTAAATCCATGTCCCAGAAATCAAAGACTCCAGAGAGAGGGCAAGTCTCCCTGGCACTGCTTCTTGCTGACAGAGAGGTTCAGGGACAGTGAGAGAGTCCTGGGGAAGCTGGGAACAGGAAGCATGGGCTGGTGGGGTTCAGTGGAGAAAGGGAACAGGAAGGGCAGGGATATCACTGAATGCAGGATCTCAGCAGTACTAGATGTCAGGATAACACATATTGCAGCCCATTGGAAAACATAATCCCAGCTATACATACAAAATGATGGGATCTAAATTAGCTGTTACCACTCAAGAGAGAGATCTTGGAGTCACTGTGGATAGTTCTCTGAAAACATCCACTCAGTGTGCAGCAGCAATGAAAAAAGCGAACAGAATGTTGGGAATCATTAAGAAATAGATAGATAATAAGACATAAAATATCATATTGTCTTCTACCTCTCCCACAAATCCATGGGACGCCCACATCTCAAATACTCCGTGCAGATGTGGTCGCCCATCTCAAAGAAGTTTACTTGAGCAAACAGGAGCTATTTGACACTGCGTCGGCTCCTGTGCTCTGTTCCCAAAGTGTTCTGCAGCAGGGGAGGGTCTCTGGTAGCGTGTGTGTCACTGGCATATTGGGGTGATGCTGCAACAGGACAGAGTAGAGGTGGCATTGTGGGGCTGGCATGAACCTTATCTCTTCATTTCCTATTCCAAGAACCAAGAGGACGGGAATCCTTACCCAGCGAGGTCACATTTTCATAGTTCTCCTGCATGACATCCCAGCATAGGGCTCTCTGAGCGGGTCCAGCAGAGCCCACTCTTCCTGGTGAAATGCACAGCCACCTCCTCGAAGGTCACCGGCCCCTGAAAGAGCAAGAATCCAACACTCAGTACCTGCTGCCCCACTATTCACAGAACACAGCAAAAATGTAAAATGGAGGGCATGTTATCAGTCCCATCCCATCTTGTAGGCTAGGAGCAGCTAGAGAATCAGAGGCAGAAAGAGAGGCCTGTGTCTCCCACCTGGCTGTGATCTGAGGCAGGGTCGCCACATTGTCACACATACCCACCAGCCAGAGCTCATACAGGAGATGGGGCTGTCTCTGGACCCTGCCAGGCTCCTGCAGGGAATCCCGCTTACTCCAAATAAAATATAGTGAAGAAAGGGAAGTCACAGTAAAAGACTATAGTTAGAGGTCAGAATTGTAGAAAGTTTTTTGGCAAGTAGTTACTGAACAATGATCAATCAATGAAAAATATAAGAAGGAAGTTTTTAAAAGTATATTAAGGCAAAATTAATCCTAACAAACAGATGGAATACAGATAGAAATAAAATGTCAAAAATAACTGAGAAGAGGTGTGTATGAATGGTCAATATTTCCTGACGGAGAAAAATAAATGAAGGTAACTCATATCATAAGATGCTGACGACGACACTTTCCAGATTCAACAACAAATAACTCATGAGTATGTTAAAGAAAGCAGGTATTATGTTGAGATGTGTTTAAACTCAGCAGGTCCAGATAGCACAAGAGTTTGAGAGAACTGTGGAGAAGGTGGTGGACCTCTGTTATTAAAAAGTGTTGATTTCATTAGGACTTGAACACTGAGGAAATTCCACAAGACTGGAATAAAGCCAATGCCAGCCAAAATTTAAAAGTGTAGAAGAGAGTTTGATCTGACCCAGCTAATTCGCAAGAGTGTTAGCTCTAAAAATCGGCTACTGGGCAAGGGAATGGAGTACAGTTTCTATACTGAGTTCTTAATAACGGATTAAAGGAGGGCCAATATAATTACCATTAACAAAGATTTAGACACAAATAGATTGTCAAACTAACTGGATATCCTTACTGGATGAGATCAAAAGTTTGGTTGCAAATCTAATAGTATTGATGTAATATACCTAGACTTCTGTAAGGTATATGGATCACCAGCACAATATTTTGACTAGAAAACTAGAAAGATACAAAATGTACACAGGGCATATATTAAATAGATTAAAAACTGGGATTGTAAATGGGGGAACTATGGTCATGTGGATTTCTTTCTAGGGGCTTCCCACAAGGACTGGTTCTTGGCTCTGTGCCATTTAACATACTCTATTAATGACCTGGAAGAGAACATAAAGTCATCAGTGATAAAGTTTACAGTTGCTACAAAGATTGGGGTGGTAACTAATGAAGTGTCAGTAGATTCGGCTCCAGCACTGGGAGTCTGGGAAGTTGTCCCAGCCCTGGCTGGGGTTATTTCCTGTTTCACAAGAGAGGAAGTTTCATTCCCAACTCCTGTGCCTTGAAATTAGTCCCTATCTGACACTACACCACATTCAGCATAGTGGTAGGAGTATAAAATGATTAGCCATAATTATTAGGCATTTTGTGCAAGATCGCATGTGCAGTGTCATTGAAAGTTGTGATTGGCTTAATATGATTATCCTATTTGTGTGTATGGATCATCTTTGTTATCTGGTTATGGATATTGACTCTGTATCTGAAGAACAAAACATGTCAAACCAATCTGAGAGCTTTCTTTGATAGGGATAAAAGCCTTGTGGATAAGGAGAAGCGTGGATGTGGTATACCTAGACTTTAGTAAAGCATTTGATACGGTCTCGCATGATATTCTTATCAATAAACTAGGCAAATACAACTTAGGTGGGGCTACTATAAGGTGGGTATAACTGGCTGGATAACCGCACTCAGAGAGTTGTTATTAATGGTTCCTAATCCTGCTGGAAAGGTATAACATGGGGGTTCCGTGAGGTCTGTTTTGGGACTGGCTCTGTTCAATATCTTCATCAACCATTTAGATATTGGCATAGAAAGTATGCTATTAAGTCTGCAGATGATACCAAACTGGGAGGGATTGCAACTGCTTTGGAGGACAGGGTCATAATTCAAAATGATCTGGACAAATTGGAGAAATGGTCTGAGATAAACAGAATGAAGTTTAATAAAGACAAATACAAAGTGCTCCACTTAGGAAGGAACAATCAGTTTCACACATGCAGAATGGGAAGAGACTGTCTAGGAAGGAGTACAGCAGAAAGGGATCTAGGGGTTATAGTGGACCACAAGCTAAGTATGAGTCAACAGTGTGATGCTGTTGCAAAAAAAGCAAACATGATTCTGGGCTGCATTAACAGGTGTGTTGTGAGCAAGACACGAGAAGTCATTCTTCCACTCTACTCTGCGCTGGTCAGGCCTCATCTGGAGTATTGTGTCCAGTTCTGGGCACCACATTTCAAGAGAGATGTGGAGAAATTGGAGAGGGTCCAGAGAAGAGCAACAAGAATGATTAAAGGTCTAGAGAACATGACCTATGAAGGAAGGCTGAAAGAATTGGGTTTGTTTAGTTTGGAAAGAGAAGACTGAGAGGGGACATGATAGAATTTTTCAGGTAGCTAAAAGGGTATCATGAGGAGGAGGAGAAAACATGTTCATCTTCGCCTCTAAGGATCGTAGCAGCAGCAATGGGCTTAAACTGCAGCAAAGGGAGGTTTAGGTTGGACATTAGGAAAAGTTCCTAACTGTCAGGGTGATTAAACACTGGAATAAATTGTCTAGGAAGTTGTGGAATCTCCAACTCTAGAGATATTTAAGAGCAGGTTACATAAATGTCTATCAGGATGGTCTAGACAGTATTTGGTCCTGCCACGAGGGCAGGGGACTGGACTCGATGAGCTCTTGAGGTCCCTGCCAGTCCTAGAATCTATGGATCTATGAATAAGAATGGCCATACTGGGTCAGACCAAAGGTCCATCCAACCCAGTATTCTGTCTACTGACAGTGGCCAATGCCAAGTGCCCCAGAGGGAGTGAACCTAACAGGTAATGATCAAGTGATCTCTCTCCTGCCATCTATCACCACCCTCTGACGAACAGAGGCTAGGGACACCATTCCTTACCCATCATGGCTAATAGCCATTAATGGACTTAACTTAACTCCATGAATTTATCCAGTTCTCTTTTAAACGCTGTAATAGTCCTAGCCTTCAGGATCTCCTCAGGCAAGGAGTTCCACAGGTTGACTGTGTGCTATGAAGAAGAACTTCCTTTTATTTGTTTTAAATCTGCCGCCCATTAATTTCATTTGGTGGCCCCTAGTTCTTATATTACATGAACAAGTAAATAACTTTTCCTTATTCACTTTCTCCACCTGAGGAAGCACCTGAGGAACAAAGACTGAACTGGGGGAAGTGTTGGTCCCAGGGTAAAGGGATTTCAAGCTTGTATATGGAAACTTGGTGGACTGCTTCTATTATCAGTCAGGGTGAGAAATTGCTAGTTCAAATTCTATCCATCTAGTATGTTAGCAAATAACCAAAAACTCAAACTAGGCCTAAGTAATCTGCTTTGATCGCTTTGCTATCACTTATCGCTGGGAAATTGGCTGTTGTCTCTATCTGTCCTTGAGTGGCTCAGGTAAAGCACTCAGGTAGCTTAGTTGGGTGTATGGCGCCACCTGCTGTCGTGCTGGGTGATAACAGGGCCTGGAGAGGCTGGCTGAATCTCCAGCAAATCAGTGTGAGAAGGGCCAGCCCAGCTTCAGGGTTAGAGGCCACAGCAGTTCCCAGAAGCCCCCCACAGTGCACCCCGGGGTGACAACCCATCACACCCTACATTACACAAGTCTCAGCAGGTTTGTCACATCCTGTCCCCTCCTTCCTCCACCCTAGATAGTTCCTGCCTCCCACCACCTCGAGCAGCTCCCACCCTCCTATGCATTTACTGCTCCTCTCCTCCAAGCAGAACCCACCACCAGCTCCTGAGAATCCCTTACCTGAGCCAGCTCCAGTGCAGCCATTCCCTTCCCCTGGGAGAGGGGATGATCTGGAGCCAAACGTGGACGTTATTCTGTAACCTGCCAGGGCGAGAAGGGCAATGTGAGAGAATTCAGGTGGGGTTTTGTCCATTCCATGCCGATTCCCCAGCATTTTCCCCTGCTAATGGACATTCTAGGTTCTGCTACACTGTGGAGCACAGAGTGACCTTATTCCAGTACAGGCCTAGCGCCCTCCCACCAGTGTGTAACCCTCTGAGACATGGTGAAACCCTCCCAGCAGCAGAGTCTCTGTGTTACACTTATGTTTGTGGACAATACCAAGCTGGGAGGGGTTGCAAGTGCTTGGAGGACAGAACTGAAATTCAAAATGATCTGGACAAACTGGAGAAATGGTCTGAAGTAAACAGGATGAAATTCAATAAGGACAAATCCCAAGTACTTCACTTAGGAAGGAACAAGCAGTTGCACACACACAAATGGGAAATGACTCTAGGAAGGAGAACTATGAAAGGGAACTGGGGTCACAGTACATCATAAGCTAAATATGAGTCAACAGTGTTACACTGTTGCAAAAAGCAAGACACGAGAAGTAATTCTTCCGCTCCACTCCACGCTGATTAGGCCTCAACTGGAGTAGTGTGTCCAGTTCTGGGGGCCACATTTCAGGAAAGATGTGGACAAATTGGGGAACGTCCAGAGAAGAGCAACAAAAATGACTAAAGGTCTAGAGAACATGACCTATGAGGGAAGATTGAAAAAACTGTGTTTGTTTAGTCTGGAGAAGAGAAGACTGAGAGGGGACATGATCACAGTTTGCAAGTACACAAAAGGTTCTTACTAGACGACCTCTCGAGGTCCCTTCCAGTTCTGTGATTCTATAAAGCAAAGGCCAGTGAAGAGCAGAATCAAAGGAGTCACTCTGGGGATTCTCCCTGTCACTGTCCCCAAGGCAGCTCTCTCAGGTTTACAAAGCTGTTGGATGCTCCAGCCTTTATCCAGTCTCTCCTGGCAGTGCCCCCTTCATGGGCTGGGACTAGTTTTAACCTTTGGCAAGTGTGACCCCGGGGGCTCTGAGACTGGGCCTTCTTGCCTCAGCACATCTTGTTCCTTTCTGTGGCTCCCCAGTGAGTCCCAATGAGTAGATACTCCTCATACAGACTGTGAACATAAGAGCGGCCCACTGCATCAGACCAATGGTCCGTCTAGCTCAGTGGCCAATGCCAGGTGCTTCAGAGGGAACTAACAGAACAGGTAACCATCAAGTGATCCATCCCCTGTCACCCATTCCCAGCTTCTGGCAAACAGAGGCTAGAGACACCATCCCTGCCCAGCCTGCCTGTGACACTGGCAGATGAGGTGTTAGCTCTTGCAAAAGCTCCCAAGTCTTAACTGAACAGGGACAAACACATCGCAGAAATCAGTCTGACTCACCTGTGTTAGTATTGTTAAAAGAGGTATTAGAATAATAACAATGGGTTTAGACTTTACTAAATGTGTGTGATTTGCTGCCAGGGTTAATATCTGACTAGCTACATTGTGAGCCTCTGTAAATCACCAGACAGGAGAGAGACTTTACCTAGGTGAAGTGCGGACTGGCAACCGAATGCATTACACCCTGCCTGGCAGGAAAGGTTCATCAACACCAGACAGACTATTATGGGATGTTAAAGACGACACAAGACTGTTGTTGTGCTCTTCACTTCCCTCTGGCTGAGTTTGCAGCTCAGAGCACATGGCAGGAAGGGGGTAAAAACCCCCATACAGAAGGAACTGATTATCTGTATGCTGCTTGGACTCTGGGGGGCAAAGTTTCTAGGCATAAGCAAGAGATCCCCAACTCCTTGTTCTTTAGGACTAACCCAGGCTACGTAGAACTTGCTTATTATAGAAGCTTCTGTTACCTTTTGAAATTTAAGACTGTAACTCGTCTGCATCTGCTTTAACCTGCCTTAACTTTGTAAACAACTCTGGTTTTAAATAAATCTTAATACAGGTTATGACAGGACTGGCTACAAGTGTTGTCTTTCTTGTGAGATCTAAGGTTCAGTTGACCTAAGTAAGTGACTGGTCCTTCGGGACTGGCAGTAACCTGAACATTGCTGTGATTCGTGGGGTAAGGCAGGGGTTCTCAACCAGGGGTCTGGGGCACCCTGGGGGACCGTGAGCAGCTTTCAGGGGGCTGCCAAGCAAGGCCGGCATTAGACTCGCTGAGGCCCAGGGCAGAAAGCTGAAGTCCCAGCACATGGGGCTGAACCAGGGCCCTGAGCCCACCACCAGGGCTAAAGACAAAGCCTAAGCAATGTAGCTTTGTGGGGGCCCCTGTGGCATGGGGCCGCAGGCAGTTGCCCTGCTTGCTGCCCCCTAACGCCAGCCCTGGATTTTATATGCAGAAAACCGGGTACTGAGGCCCACGTGGGCCGAGGAGTTTTTATAGCATGTGTGGGGGGAGGGCTCAGAAAGAAAAAGGTTGAGAACCCCTGGAGTAAGGGACCATCTGTCACAAAGGTGAGCTCACCTGCGTGGTGAGATATATGGGATCACCCAAGGGGACTGTCTGTGATTCCATGTTAATGCTGTTACAGAGCCTGAAGCGTTTACACTGGATACTTGGTTGGTGAAATCTCCATACAGACCTCACACCCAATTTGGGGTTTGTTCCCTGCTTCTCACCAGTCTGCCTGAGGCCAGTGCTCGTGCTCTCCAGTCACTGGGGACAACGTTACAGAGACTAACGGGCACAACACCACCAGCAGCAATTGGCAGCAATGCAGAGCAGGCTTCACAGGGACACAGTGTGGGCCAAAGGGTCTGTGGTCTCCACCAAACCCCCGTTCTCCTCCAGGGCATGTTAGCATCCCGGCAACCTTTAAGGGGGGGTCCAGGCTGCCACCCCTTCAGTGATGGATCTGCAGCATAGCATCACCCGCACCCCATGACCCACCTTGTCTCCTGAGGCAGAGGTGAGTGACGGAGGGGGCAGAACGGATCCAGGGGGCAGGGAGAGGGATAACAAAACACACCTCCTGGGGTCACCCCTCAGGAAGTGACGGTGACAGGCCTTGTGGTGGCAGTAAAGGGGGAGGGGAGGGAGTGGGAGCAGCACCCTCAAGGGCAATGCTGCCAGTGGGTCTCCCCACCACCTCAGGCATGGGGCTGATAGGGGGCCATTCCCTGGGCCTGGGTGCCTGTGAAGGGCTATAGAAACCCCACACTGGCACAGAAGGGGTTAAACTGCTGCTTTAGTCTGGACTGGCCTGTCAGGACTGGAGCAGGAATTAACAGGAGAGACCTACTCTACTCTGGGGAGGGGTGGGGGCACCCTAGGAAGGGAACAGTCTGTGGAGCATTTCCAGCCCCAAGGAGAGGGCTGGCAGCATTCGGGGCTCTGGCCTTCACTGAGGGAGGGTGGGGATCCCAGAGCTCAAAGGGGGACCAGGTTAAAACTTGTGCTGGGGACCCACTAAACTCTGAAGGGGACTGAGACGCTCCCAGGGCTCTCAGCAGTAAGAGGGGCCCAGATCCTGATGGGAGCTGTCCACAGGGCTTTCCCCGTTTCTTTCTTCCATTCCTTTATTTACCCTTGTTTGCCGACAGTCGGCTCTTTTGCTGTTTCACCTGGTGCCCCGAGACGGACGTGCCCCCGGAGCACCCTGGGGCAGGGGCCAATGGGACTCTCAGAGCTGCACCCCAGAAGGCCTGAGGCCCAGCAGTTGGACACCAGTTTGATGGGCTGGATGGCCTCTCCCTGGGGGCTGCCAGCAGCCTGGCACATGGAGTAGACACGGGATGGCCTGGGGAGCAGGAAGCGGGGCAGCGTCCCAGACAGCACAGCGAGAAGGCAAACGGAGAGGGGACATGGGGCACTGCAGTGAACTCAGCACCCGTCCTGAAGGCCATTGGCATAAAGTCGTCCTCTCCCTGGCCTAGGGGGGGTCAGACAGTGACACAGAGATCCCTTGGCAAAGGGTCACTTGGTCTTTGCCAGCAGCTTTCACCTGAGACCTGACAAACCCACCACACCAAACACATCGCTTGGAGGAGGGTCCTGCGAGGTGTCTACAGAAAGCTCAACACTGGTCAAGACTCAGTGACTGAGAGATCAGCATATGGGTCAGGGCTCTGAGCTGGGGCAGGGATTGGGGTGCAGGGGTGCGGATAGGGGCAGGCCAGAGTGTACAGGGAGGGGGCCTGTTTGGAGGAGGGGCAGAGCTAGGGCACAGCTGGACCAGGAGCAGAAGGCCCAGCTGGGGCACAGACCATGTCAGAGATTTCTCTCGCTGGCTCTGTTACCACTGCCCATGGCAAACACTTGAAAGAAGGGGAGGCCGAGCTGCAAATGGTGTCAGGAGGAGAGAGACACTTGAAAGCATGACCATTATTCCCATTCCACCGTAACAAAAAGTACAGGAGAGGGGGGCAAAACTTCAGAATCACGCAGCACCTAGGTGGAGAGAGCACTGGACCCAGATTATTCCTGGCTCTGCCACAGGCCTGCTGGGTGACCTTGGGTAAATCATTGCACTTCCCTGTGCCTCCGATTGCAAACTTGTGTGAGACCGACAACTGCCTATAGCGCTGCTAACTCCTCCTGCCAACGTCGCTCTGTGCAAAAAGCTAGGAAATTCACCTATTAAAACTTAATGAAAGGACGATTTAAGGTTGCCCGAAGCTGTCTGGTGCCCCTCCAGAAGAGAGATCAGCAAAACTCAAACTTGTAATAATCAGGAAATGCAGAGAAAGTACACACCAATGGAATCCTAATTCTGCAATTCACAAAGGCAGCAAAGCCCTGGGAAAGGCAACTTTCAGAAGCAAACAGAAGGGGACAGAGCTTACCTTTGCTAAGGCAGAATGTGGTTTCAGGTGAGCTGCGCTGTACAGGAGCTACCGACACCTGTTCTACACTCAGATACTGGGCCTGCTCCCCAGAAACAGCCGCACACTTGGTCAATTGAACAGCCCTTCACCCCTTTTTACAACTCTTTCATCCTTACTCACAGAAGTTCCAGTTAACAGTCTCCATTCACTCACCCATCGTGAAGCACACAGACTGCTCTCACATCGCATCTCACTGCTGACCATTCCCATGGCAAACAGTCCCGTTTCCTCCTGACAACATGCACCGCTCAGTGCAGAAACAAGACAGACTGGAAGCTCCAGGTACACATGCACCTCTCTCCTTTCATCGCACAATGGGGGACTCAGACCCAGATCTTCTCATATCACAATCACACCTCCACCAAATTGCTTTAACTAACACCTCTACCAATCAGTGCGGTCCTTGCCCCAAAGAGCTCACAATCCAAGTAGACAATGGGTAGGAGGAAAGCACAGAGGGGCTGTGACTTCCCCCAGGTCACCAAGCAGGTCAGGGACAGAGCCAGGAACAGACCCCGGTAACGCCAGAGCCCCGTCACCCGCAGCTTGGAAAGGTCCCCAGACCCCACTGTATTAGGCTGCAGGAAGAGGTGGTTTGCCCATGGATGCACAGGCTGTCTTGGCAGGGCAGCTCAGCTGCAGTCCCTGCACACAGCTGGGGGTGTCCCCTGGGTCAGGAGAAGTCAGTGTCCCTGTGCCCCCACAAGCCTTCAAACAGGGACATGGTGCACCAGTGCCAATCAGAGTGCACTAGTGTAAATTCTGTCTGTACTAAGGGTTTACACCAGTGCCTAAAACACCAGGGTGGCAGAGACCTTCAGAGACAGCAGTACGGTGGCACTAGAACCTATTTCTAGCTTGGTCACAGACAGCCTGGGTGACCTCGGACACGTCAATGTTTCTCCTCCCAACTTCAGTCTCTTTACCCAGCTGCCACTCACTGGGGTCTCCTCTCTCTCCAGAGCTGCTCACCACTACAGTCTGTGTGGGTGTCCCCAGAGCTAAGGCAGGTCAGCTCGGGAACAGTCTTACAAGGGGGGCTGGGGAGTCTCTGTCCCTGGAAGTTTTTAGGAACAGGCAGGACAGAGATAATCTACAGAGACCGGATCCTGCCTCAGCAGGGGGAGCGGGACAGAGACATGGCAGCTGAAGGCACTAGGCTGCCCTACAATAGATACGTATGAAAACAAATCACACAGAATAAAACCCACCACAACATAACGTCAGGCAATTCAGGGAAAACACCACCCCCCCCCCCCACACACACACACGGGGGGGGGGGGCAGGTGTCGATCAGGGATAAGATCCGAGCGGGTCCCACCAGGGTCTGACCGAGGATCGGGGGGAAAAGCGGCGCCGTTGGCCCCCAAGGCCCCGTCCCGCGGGGGGGACCCGGGCACAGGGGTCGATCCGGGCGGTGGCTCGCGCGGTCCCGTTACCGAGGCGGGGCCCCGCGCTCGGCCCGGTCCGGCGGCAGCAGCGAAGGCTGGAGAACGGGGCGGGGTTGGGATGTTTTATATCCGTGTCTGAGAGTTGGGGGAAAACGGGTCACAGACTCCGCCCCCGGCAGCGGGAGACAAACCCCAGCGCGGGGGCAGGGCGGGGTGAGGGGCCCCGGGGAGGGGCGGCTGAGGGCCCCGGGGGATTTTACAGGACGCTCCGGCGCACGCGGGCAGTGACGGTTCCCCCTCACACGGGCCGCAGGGAGCCCGGGAGGGGGCAGCAGTGGGGAGAGGCAGGTGCGAGACACGGACACACTCACCCCGCTACGGAGGCCGCACTGGGACCCCGCCCCGCCCCGCCCCGCCCCGCCCCGGCTCCCGGCCCGGCCCAGGGCGGGGGGGGGTTTCGGGCCCAGGTGTCTGTTCCCCGCGCCCCGCTCGGCTCTTACCGGTTCGGCCGCGCGAGCCCGGAGCCTCCCCCGCGCAGCGGCCGGAAGTGACGCAACCCGCGGGGGCCGGGGGGAGGAGTCACGTGACGGGGCCGGTGTAATGACAGAAACAGCCCCCGCTCCGGATTCGCTGCTTGGGCTGCACTGAGCATGCGCAGCCGAACGGAGCCTGCGCAGTAACCGCCGCTGTGGCCGCTGCCCGCTCTCTGCCCACCCCGCGCCCGGCGCCTCGCTGCCCGCTCCGCGGGGGGGTGAAAAGCCCCGGGGGGCGAATCGCCGCGGGGGGGAGGGGCTGCCAGGGTCTGAGCGGGGCTGAAATTCACTGGCCGGGGTCGAGCTGCTGCAGGGGCGGCGGGGAGGGCCGGGGGAAATGGGGAGCCGCTGCCAGACCCTGTGTGGGACAAACCCCGTTTGGGGAACAGGGGCCCCTCGGGCCGAGCCCCCGCTGCGCGCGCAGATCCGGGGGCCAGGCGGGGGCACCGGCTGTCTCGGTTCTGCCGCGTGTCAGCCGGGGGCGGGTTCCCGGGGCCCAGGCACCGCCCCGCCTGTCTGAGCCCCGACCCCGCAGCGCCGCTCGGTCTGTGCCAGCGCTGCGGGCGGCCCCTGCTCCGGCCGGGAGCCCGAGTGCGGGACACACCGGCCAGACCCCCGCCCCGGCTCTGCCCCCGCCCGGGACTGTGGGAAAGTGTCTGTGTCCGTGTGAAACCCCGCAGCCCCTTCCTGGTGCAGCGCCGAGCTGCCAACTCCCAGCCCGCGTGTCCCCCTGCACCCCATCCCTGCCCCAGCTCAGAGCCTGCCCCCTCACTCAACCTCCCCATAGCCTGCAACCCCCGCCCCCAACTCCCCTGAGCCCGCGTGTCCGCACCCCTGCACCCCCATCCCCTGCCCAGCTCAGAGCCTGCACCTCACTCAACCTCCCATAGCCTGCACCCTCCCGCCCCAACTCCCCCAGAGCCCGCGTGTCCCCTGCACCCCATCCCTGCCCCAGCTCAGAGCCTGCCCCCTCCTCAACCTCCCCATAGCCTGCAACCCTCCCGCCCCAACTCCCAGAGCCGCGTGTCCGCCCCTGCACCCCATCCCTGCCCCAGCTCAGAGCCTGCCCCCTCCTCAACCTCCCCATAGCCTGCAACCCCGCCCCAACTCCTCCCCGAGCCCGTGTTCGCACCCCTGCACCCCATCCCCTGCCCCAGATCAGAGCCTGCCCCCTCACTCAACCTCCCCATAGCCTGCAACCCTCCGCCCCAACTCCCCAGCCCGCGTGTCCGCACCCCATCCCCTGCCCCAGATCAGAGCCTGCCCCTCACTCAACCTCCCCATAGCCTGCACCTCCCGCCCCAACTCCCCAGAGCCCGCGTGTCCCCCTGCACCCCATCCCTGCCCCAGCTCAGAGCCTGCACCCTCCCGCCCCAACACCCTCCCAGAGCCCGCGTGTCCACACCCCCTGCACCCCAATCCCTGCCCCAGCTCAGAACCTGCACCCTCACTCAACCTCCCATAGCCTGCAACCCTCCCGCCCCAACTCCCTCCCAGAGCCTGCGTGTCCGCACCCCCCCTGCACCCCCCTCCCCTGCCCCTGCTCAGAGCCTGCCCCCCTCACTCAACCTCCCCATAGCCTGCACCCCTCCCGCCCCCCAACTCCCTCCCCGAGCCCACGTGTCCGCACCCCCTGCACCTCCATCCCCTGCCCCAGCTCAGAGCCTGCCCCTCACTCAACCTCCCCATAGCCTGCAACCTCCCACCCCAACTCCCTCCCAGAGCCCGCGTGTCCGCACCCCCTGCACCCCAATCCCTGCCCCAGCTCAGAGCTTGCACCCCTCACTCAACCTCCCCATAGCCTGCAACCCTCCCGCCCCCCAACTCCATCCCACTGCCTGCACCCCAAAACAGGGCCGGATTAACCTTTTGTGAGCCTGGTGCTAAATATATTTGTGGCTCCCCATGGGGGAAATGTGGACATGGGGCAGGGGGGCAGAGTCCTCAGAGCGAGGGGCTGGCCTGGGGCAACGGGAGATGGGTCATGGCACGGCAGAGACAGCCCCACTCCACCCAGCCCAGTACAAGGGCACTGTTTACAAACCGGGAGCTGCCAGACCCACCCTGTCTAGCCCAGCCCTGCACTGCCATCGTGCTTCTTCCCCTTGGGGGCGGGCCCATGCTGCACCATGCTACCCCCTACGCCCAGCGCCGCACCACCCCGAGACCCCCCACAAACCCCCTGCCCAGCACCCCTCAGACTCCCTACACCCAGTGCCGCACCACCCAGAGACCCCCACAAACCCCCTGCCCAGCACCCCTCCGACTCCCTACGCCCAGCGCCGCACCACCCAGAGACACCCCCAAACCCCCAGCCCAGCACCCCACCGACTCCCAAAGCCCAGTGCCACACCAACCAGAGACCCCACAAACCCCTGCCCAGCACCCCTCCGGCTCCCACGCCCAGCGCCGCACCACCCAGAGACCCCACAAACCCCCTGCCCAGCACCCCTCCAACTCCCTACACCCAGGACCGCCCCACCCAGAGACCCCCCACAACCCCCTGCCCAGCACCCTCCGGCTCCCCTACGCCCAGCGCCGCACCAACCAGAGACCCCACCAACCCCTGCCCAGCGCCTCCGGCTCCCTATGCCCAGCGCCGCACCACCCAGAGACCCCACCAACCCCTGCCCGGCACCCCACCACCCAGAGACCCCACCAACCCCTGCCCGGCACCCCACCGGCTCCCAACGCCCAGCCCCGCACCCCCCAGAGACCCCGCAAACCCCTGCCCAGCACCCTCCCACTCCCTACACCCAGTGCCGCACCACCCAGAGACCCCACCAACCCCTGCCCAGCACCCCTCCAGCTCCCTACGCCCAGCGCCACACCACCCAGAGACCCCCACCAACCCCCTGCCCGGCACCCCTCCGGCTCCCTACGCCCAGCGCCGCACCAACCAGAGACCACAAACCCCTGCCCTGCACCCTCCGACTCCTACGCCCAGTGCCGCACCACCCAGAGACCCCACAAACCCCTGCCCAGCACCCTCCGGCTCCCTACGCCCAGCGCCGCACCCCCAGAGACCCCACAAACCCCTGCCTGGCACCCTCCATCTCCCTACGCCCAGGGCCGCACCATCCAGAGACCCCACAAATCCCCTGGCCAGTGCCCTCCCAGATCACTCCCCACCCACTCAGAACCCCAGATCCCCTAACTGCCCAGTGCCCCCCTAGCTGCAGACCCCCACCGCCCTCCCACACCTGCACAGTGCTCTGCACCTCCCCACCCAGAGGGTAGGTACATACTTCCCCGCCGGGTCGACGCGGAGAGTTCGACTTCTCGGAGTTCGAACTATCGCCTAATCTAGATGCGATAGTTCGAACTCCAAACGCTCCGTCGACTTGAACTCCACCACCGCGAACGGCGGTGGCGGAGTCGACCGGGAGCCAGAGTTCGATCCCGCGTGTCTGGACAGGTAGGAAATTCGAACTAAGGTAGTTCGACTTCAGCTACGCTATTCGCATAGCTGAAGTCGCTGCACCTTAGTTCGACCCCGCGTAGTGTAGACCAGGCCAGAGTCCCCAGATCCCCTCACTGCCCTGTGGCCCCCCACTGCCACAACTGCACAGTGCCCCACACAGACCCCACCCTTCCCAGTGCCCCTGACACACACAGATCTCCCCCACTGACAACCCCACAACACACACAGATCTCCTCACCCCCGTGCCCAGCACCTACCCAGACCCACAAGAGACCTTCTCTCCCACACCCTAACCCCCAGCCACAGTAGCCGGCCCTGATGGGAGGTGATTGTGTCTGCCAGGCTGAGCTGGCAGCGCAGCCAGAGCTGGTCCTGGGGCAGGAGAACTCCAGCCCCTTGGGAGTGGTGGAAGCAGCCAGGCTGGAGCAGGAGCAGAGCCTACCCGGGCCAGGCTCTCTCAGGACCCCGCTGAGCCTCCCCGCCCCGACTGTTCCCTGTGAGTGGCTGAGACTGGCCCAGCCTCTGCACCAGTCCCAGGTGGCTCTTCCCCCGGGGGAGGCAGGTGAGCCCCACAGGTCCCAGGCAGTGGAGACAGCTCAGAGCTGGAGCAGTGCTGGGGAGCGGGGCAGATCCCTGAGATGTGACTCCCAAGATGCCACCCAGCCCACCCACACCCATTGGCCCTGTGGCCAGCAGCCCTGCTGAGCCACATGGTGGCCCCCAGCTGCTAGGTGATGAGCCCTCTACAGCAGTGGCATAGCCAGGTTCTAACACCAGGGGAGCAAACACATAAAAAGAGGCACCACCCAACATATCAAATTACTAATTACATACGTTTAAATTTGTTATATACATATTTATTTTGTACTTAAAATAAAAACCCAAGAATGATCCAGCCACAGGAGGATTTGCACAGCCGGCATTTTGCAGGAGAACTTTAGATTATACTTAGATATACTTTTGATTCGACAGAATACAGTAGCTTATAATTGTCACAGGTTTAAAAAAAATACTGGCCATTTTTTCCAGTTACTAATTTCATTTTAAAATCAATCAGTGAAATGAACTTTATTTATAATAGATCATAATACTAAAGTCACCAAAAAGGCATAACAAATACAAGTTTTATGAGAATTGGTGAGCAAAGATCTCATAGCTCTTCAGGGTTGGACAAAGCAGTAATTTCCCTTAAAGTAGCTATGACACAGGTTGGCAGTCTAACATTTTTGAAACACTGAGTACTGAAAGTTAGACTATTTAACCAATTTAAGCTGTACACACACACACCCCTCTCTCCCTCTTCCTGCTTTCCTATCACCAGTTCTGTTACTACAGGAATGAAATCTAGACATCCTTTAAAAAGGACAGTTACCTGTTCCGTAACTGGTGTTCTTTGAGATGTGTTGCTCCGGTCTATTCCACAGTAGGTGTGCGTGCTTGCCACATGCACTGGTGCCGGAAATTTTTGGAGCACCGCTGCAACCCCTGGAGAGGCGCCTCTATAGCGCTATAAGGGGAGCTGCGCACTCCCCCCACCCTCAGTTCCTTCTTGCCAGACAACTCCGACAGAGGCGAAGAAGGCTGGGATGTGGACTAGACAGGAGCAACACATCTCGAAGGACGCCAGTTACGGAACAGGTAACTGTCCTTTCTTCTTCGAGTGACTGCTCCTGTGTATTCCACAGTAGGTGACTCCAAGCTATATCTGATGGAGGTGGGTAGGAGTTTAAGGGTTATCAGGATGGAGTACCACCCTACCAAACCCGACGTCATCCTGTGCTTGGGAGACGATCGCATAGTGCAAGGTAAAAATGTGGACAGATGACCATGTGGCAGCCCTACATGTCCTGGATAGGGATGTGGGTGACATAGGCGGCCGACGAGGCTTGCGCTCTCGTAGAATGCACCTTCACTATAGGCGGTGGGGTAACCCCTGCCAAGTCGTAACACGTGCGTATGCACAAGGTGATCCAGCAGGAAATGCGCTGGATGGAAACTGGGTGCCCCCTAATCCGCTTGGCCGACACAACGAATAGTTGCAAGGACTTCCTGAACTGCCTGGTTCGGTACAGGTAGAAGGCTAGCACATTAGCCAGGAGGAAGCAGATCGTGAGTGTTTTCAACCACAAACCCCATCCCTCCAGATTTGCAACCATCCCTGGACCAGTGACAGGTGCATAACCATACCTTGACCAGTGACAGGTGCATAGGCAGCCAAGTCATTGGAAATAAGCAAGGAGGAAGCCAGTGGAAAAAATGAATGGGGCCACTCTGGTTATCACCTTGGGGTCAGGGGAGTGCTCTGTACCCCTAAACCTTACCTCCCTTTTCACGTATTCACACACAGAAAAGTGAAAGAGCATGCCTCAATCATCCAAAAGGTCAATTTGGCACATTAGCCAGGAGGAAGCAGATCGTGAGTGTTTTTGACCACAAACCCCATCCCTCCCGATTTGCAACCATCCCTGGACCAGTGACAGGTGCACAACCATCCCCGGACCAATGAAAATGGCCACTCTGGTTATCACCTTGGGGTTAGGGGTGTGCTCTGTACCCCAAAACCTTACCTCCATTTTCACGTATTCATACACAGAAAAGTGAAAGAGCATGCCTCAATCTTCCAAAAGATCAGGATTTGGCAACCTTTCAGAAGTGCTGTGCCGAGTCTCTCTGATTTAAGGTTTCGCATGCCAGTAATACATTTTAATATTTTTAGGTCTCTTTCTATAAGTCTATAATATATAACTAAATTATTGTTGTATATAAAATAAATAAGGTTTTTAAAATGCTTAAGAAGCTTCATTTAAAATTAAATTAAAATGCAGAACCCCCCAGACCCCTGCAATAGGTCAATGTGGCACATTAGGCAGGAGGAAGCAGAATGTGAGTATTTTCGACCACAAACCCTGTCCCTCCTGATTCGCAACCCCATGGACCAGGTGGCAGCAAGTCCTGAGCAGGGGCCCAGATGGTCACGTTGTGCGGCAGAAGCTGCACCTAGTTGCAAAACGGGAGGGTTGCACAATGTGTCGTCACACCGCCCCCAGGGAAAAGCTCAGCGGAGGAGGCACCACAAGCTGCCGGCAGCGGGTCATTCCCGGGGGGGCTGAGAACCCGCCTGCAGCCTCCGCAGCCTCCCTGCCCCCCGGAGCCCCCACGGGAGGGGGGGGAGCAGCCTCCCCAGCCGGGGCTCAGGGCATTGGGGTGCCGGGCTCCCCATGCGCACGCCTGGGCCCGGGACACTCACACACACACACTCTGCCCGGGGCTCCCCTGGGGCCCAGAGACCGATCAACCCCCCGCCTGCCCCACCGCCCTTCCCCGCCTGCAGCTCCGGCCTCTCCCCTCCCCTCCCGCCCCGCCAGCCGCACCCAGGGGAGCCCCGGGCCCCAGGCTCTGTCCCCACCTGGAGCCCAGCGGGGCCGGGGGCAGCTCCTGCTGCAGCTGCGAACAGCGGCTCCGCTCCGGCCCGGGCGGCTCCAGCGCTGCTGGCGGCACGTGGCCACCAGGAGCAGCTGCTGGGCCCGGGCTCCTGCGTCACAATGTGCCAGAGCCCCGCCCCAGGAGCTGCCCGCCCTGGGCTGTGCCAGAGCCCCGCCCCCAGGAGCTCCCCGCCCCGGGCTGTGCCAGAGCCCCGCCCCAGGAGCTGCCCCGCCCCTGGGCTGTGCCAGAGCCCCGCCCACAGGAGCTGCCCCCCCCCGGGATTTGTTCTCCTGTTTCCTTCTTCCCAGCACCCCGTGCTCCCAGCTGCTCCCTTCCTGTGTCTGCAAACACCCCCCCGGGCAGGCTGCAGCGCTCGCTGGGGCTGTCTCCAGTGGCTGAAGTTGCCTCCATCTCTAATCACCTGAGGCGGGGGGCGGAGCGGAATGAAGAGAGGAGATGGGCCCAGGGTGTGAAAGCAGAATTAGGGGGCAGGGACAGAAGGACTGTTTGGAAAGGCTCCTGGGTGATCCAGATGGAGTCAGAAGTTGGGCAGCAGAGGCTCAGATAAATTGAGGGGAACCCCCAGGGACACAATAGCAGGTGAGGGAGGGGGGCTGAGGAGGCGAGTGGGTGGGCAGTGGCGAGGGGGCGGGTGAGCCGGCAGAGAGCCAATATTCATAACTTTAACTACAAAAGAGATACACATCTAAAGATAGCATCATTATAATCAGCCAATCAGAACCTCTCCATAGACCCCTTACACGACAACCTTTCTACAATACTGGCTACAAATATAGAACAGTGGTCGCAACGGTGATCTGTACAGTTACAGATTATGCCAATAATGTCACAGGAGGTGACATGGCATCAGTGAGACTGATACTGGAATAGCCTTCAGTTTTGGTGTCCTCATTTGAAAAAGATGTTGTGAAACTGGAGCTGGGGCAGCAAAGAGCCACCAAATGTTCTGAGGGCTGGAGAAAAATGCCTTCTAGTGAGCTATTGAAAGAGCTCAACCTGTTTAGCTTATCAAAAGAAGATTGAAAGGTGACTTCATTGAAGTGTTGAAGTGCCTTCAGGGAGAGAAAAGATTTGGGAATTAAAGGGCTCTTGAATCGAGCAGAGAAAAGCATAACAAGACCCAATGGTTGGAAGATGAAAAGAGACAAATTCATATTACAACTAAGGCACAAATATTCAACAGCGAGGATGATTCACCACAGGAACAAGCTACCAAGGAAAGTGATGGTTTCTCCATCTCCTGATGTCATGTCATGAAGACTAGATGCCTTTCTGGAATGTATTTGACCCCAAAGTAGCTATTGTGCCATACAGGAGGCCTGTGATATGCAGGGGGTCAGATTAGATGCTCTAATTGTCTCTTCTGGCCGTAAAGTCGACTAATTTCTGAAAAACTGAGTATAGTATTGGGAGCAGCGTCTGATGTTTCCCTGTCTAGCCGGCTTGCTGCCTAGAACGAACGCTCCTTGAGTGGGGTGATCCACAGGGAGTAGCTCAAACCTCCAAAGTGCCTGGCCAGGGGCAGGACATTGGCACAGCAAGGGAGGGTGTGGCAGTGACATCACAAAGGCCTTTGCAGGACCTCAGACTATTGGTCAAAGGTGGTGGGGAGGTGATGACCTCACAGAGAGATGCTGACATCAGCCAGGCAGGACGGGGCGAGAGGCCAGGGAAACCTCAGAGACCCCTGTGGCTTTGCTTCAGCAAGTCTCCTTCTCCAGGTCTCTCTTTGAGGACTGAGAGAGTATTCGGGTTCACGGACGTGAGCGCCAGGAGGAACCTCTTTCGAGTTTTCTCCTTCCCTTTTAGTGATTTTACTAGAAAACAGCCGTCCCTGTTTAGAAGGTAAGAGCCTCCTGGAGGTTTGAAACCTGTTCAGTCTGATCCATGTGGTGACAGTTGAATTTTAGGCATGGAAGACACGAGCTTAAGGAGGCAGAACTTTATTCTGCACCTGGGATTTTGTCTCTTAGAATCATTTGGGACATTAGGGTTTGTTCTTTTTGCTTCCCCTCTTCCTCCCTCCTCTTTTTCTCTTGCTTCCTTTGTCCTTTTACCTGTTCCCCTCCCAACACCAGGGGTGTGTGTGTGTGTGTGTGTGCTGCGGGGGAGTGCTCTGCAGCTCCCACTGCGGGAGGTCCACCCAAAAATGTGGGGCTGAAATAGTGCTCAGGCAGTGATCCCCACCAGTAACCTAGGCCATCCTTTGGGCTCTCTGGTGAGAACCCTCAGCCTCCCGTCCTCAGTCTCTACCCGATTGGCTGAGCAGGGGGTTATTGACAGGGACAAGACTCAGGTCCTTGTTCTCTTTTAAGACCAAGGAAATAAGTCAGAACCAGTTCTATGTTTGATGAATTTTGCTGCTTCTCTGCATTAATGGTCTCTGAGCAGTTCATGATTCTCTCTAACATTGCAGTTCTCCTCAAATACTTGCTGAATAATTACTGTCACTGTTGTTGGTCTGGAGCTCATCTGAGAGCACTTTATTCAGATCATTCAATGTCTGAAATTCAAGATCCGATGGTTAGTTTGAAAATCTGAGCTCTTGGGTCCTATTCCCAACTCTGCCACTGGCTGGGTGTGCGACCTCAGACAAGTCAATTCTCCTTTCTCAGCCTTAGCTTCTCCCTCTTTCGAGTAGGGATAATAATGATCCGCTCCTACCTACCTCACAGTGGGTGGAGGCACGGTCGGCTCTAGGATTTTTGCTGCCCCAAGCAAAAAATATTTTGGCTGCCCCCACCTCAGCCCTGGTATCCCTCAGCACATGCTCCTGCTGATCGAGCCCTGGGCTTCCCCCCACCCACAGCCCCCTGCCACCCCAGCCCTGGGCTCCCACCCCGTGCCAACAACATAGGTTTGTTCCCAGTCTGCCCAGGCTGAGCTGCTCCCGTTTATACTCCGTCTCCAGTCGGAGCATGCCCAGAGAGGGTGAGGGGGTGTGGCCTCTTCAGCCCACAGGGTGCGGTTAACCCTAGCAGTGCCAGGTCAGGGTTGATACACCTCATCCCAGACAGCATTTCCCAAATTTGGGGATTAGCTAGAGATCTCTTCAGGAGTAACCTCCTGTAGGGACTGGGTCACAAATACCTTGGGAACCAAATACCTGGGTGTTTTCCTAGTTCCGAATCACTTGCTGTGGAATTCTATCCCTGGATCGTCTGAGACAATATTGACTTAAACAACTGAACTACCCTGCGACCATGTGCACTTACTTTGGTCAGTTGCACCCATTTGGAGTCTGCTGCTGTTCACCTTTTCAGAGTGGAGAGTTAAACATACGACTGTCTCTTTGATAATATGTCCAACAGCTTGGACTATTCTCTCCTGTTGACTCAACTTCATTTGAATTTTCTCCATGTCATCATGCAGGGATGGGGAAAACTAACCTGAAGTAAAAATGGTAATTTGTCTGAAATTTCCCAAAAAATCTGAGCTGCATTCTGTCAAACAAAACTAACATGCAGTTATATGACCAAGGAGCCTTCATGAAAGATAGAAAACCCATATCACAGAGAGGTAGAAGACACTTTCATTTTAATTTAAAGTGAAATTCCAGACTAGGTTACATCTGATGTCTCAGAATCAGGATGAGAGATTCTCCCATGATCCACTGAAATCTGCTTCTCCCAGCGCTTTCTCACGCATCCGAAGTGGATATTCACCCACGAAAGCTCATGCTCCAAAAGTCTGATAGTCTACAAGATGCCACAGGATTCTTTGCTGCTTTACAGATTCAGACTAACACGGCTACCCCTCTGATACCTCTCTCATTAGTGTTATTTACAGGAGTTATAGCACTTTCATAACGGGAGAAAAAACAACCAACCTTCCCAGAAGCGGCTTTGCCACTGAGGGAAAAGGGGATTTGAACGGTGCTTGGGATCCATTTGAAATCCCCTTCCAAGTCTGACACTTTCATCTCCTGCCAGACTGACTCTGATTTAGGATCAAAGACGTACAAGCACCATTCCCAAGCATGGACAGCCAAGAACATGACCCCACCAGACACGTTGGGAAGCGAAGGAATACGAAGGGGTGAACTGTGCATGGCTCAGGCACAAGGTAACAGTTCTGGGGTGATGGGGAAGGATGGAATGTCTGAGTCGCCCCATCTCCTTCCAGTGTCACAGAGCCTAAAATGACCCTTATTTCCCTGACACTGCTCCAGCTCTTCTTCATATTTAAATATATTTTAAATGAGAAAAAAAAGTCAACAAAATAACTGCTGTTCTGCACAATCCAGGGTAATGTGAGAACAACTGGGAATGAGACAATCTGTCCTCAAAGAGGAACTTGACGTCTCTAACAATAACTTTGCACTGGCAGGAGGAGTACAAATGTGAATCTCCAGGTTTGTTTAGACAAGGAAATGTGACGGTGATTAGGTCAGATCAGGAGGAAATGTGCTAGATAACCCCACTGACTATCCATAGCCCATGTCTTTACTGCAAGAATAGCTGTCTTATTACATCAGGAAAGTGAACTCAAGCTAGCTAACTCCACGGCAACCACAGTGATGAGACCCAGGTAGATTTTATCTCAACGTAGCTGGTTGAAGACACCCCCCATCTCCCCCACCTGGGGTGATGACATTCCTGGTAGAAAAGACACCTCCCATGACTCGCAGGACAATGGAGTTGATACAAAGGACCACAGGATCCACCCCAAAGACGGGCGAGCTTCAAAAGTGGGCAACTCATGTGTGGGAGCTGAGGGACTACAATGTGCAAAAGATGCAAACAGTCTTAACACTCACTACCTGGGAACTGTCAAAAGAATTAAAGAAAAAAATCTCCTGACAGCTCTAGAGAAGGTTTTTATGACGCTTATCTCCTTTACGGATTCTCTGATGTTTAGAAAGGCCTGAGCTCCGAGAGAAGCTTTTCCCGCACTCACTGCATTCATAGGGTTTCTCTCCTGTGTGGACTCTCTGGTGAGAGATAAGAGAGAAGAGGTGAGTGAAACTTTTCTCGCACTCACTGCATTCATAGGGTCTCTCTCCTGTGTGGATCCTCTGATGCATAGTAAGGTTTGAGCTCCGAGAGAAGCTTTTTCCACACTTGCAACATTCATGGGGTCTCTCTCCTGTGTGGACTCTCTGGTGAGAGATAAGGGAGGAGAAGTGACTGAAACTTTTCCCGCACTCACGGCATTCATAAGGTCTCTCTCCTGTGTGGACCCTCTGATGCCTAGTAAGGTTTGAGCTTCGGGTGAAGTTTTTCCCGCACTCACAGCATTCGTAGGGTTGCTCTCCCGTGTGCGTTGTCTGATGAGAGATAAGGGCTGATCTCTGAGTGAAGCTTTTCCCGCACTTGCAGCATTCGTAGGGTCGCTCTTCTGTGTGGATTCTCTGATGAGAGTTAAGGGTATATCTCTGAGTGAAGCTTTTCCCGCACTCACGGCATTCATAGGGTTTGTCTCCTCTGTGTATTCGCTGATGCCTACTAAGGGCTGAGGTACGATTGAAGCTTTTCCCACACTCACAGCATTTGTAAGGTGTCTCTTTCGTGTGGATTATCTCATGTCGAATAAGGGCTGAGTGGTAGTGGAAGTTTTTCCCACACTCACTACACGTAGTCTCTCGCTCCGTGAGGATTTTCTCCTGGGACGTAGTTTCCTTGAGGTCCCTGTGAGTTCCTGACAATTAATGGGTTCATCCACTCTCTCCTCTGAGTGGTTTCCCTGCTCTCTCTCTGGTCTGGGGTAATTTTCACCAGCTTTTCCCTGCTCATGGGGGCTGGACACACTCCCTTTGGCTCTTCGCAGTAATTCCCCATGCGCTTCGGCGAGCTCAGCATCTTCCTGGTGAGGATTCTGCTCCTCGCTCTCTAGAAGAGAGGAGAAATCTCAGAATTGGGGATGGAAAGGCAGAGAACAAACCCAAGTAAGTGCTGGAGAGACAGAAAATAAAAATCAGGGACTGAACCCCCCCCCCCCAAACTCTTCCCCACAGGGGACAGTGGAGGGGATCAATTCTGCTCCCCACCCAGGACCGGCCTTTAGGGGGGGCCGTACGGGTGCCCCACCCAAGGGGGTGCCGGGCGCAAGGTTTGGATTCCCACCAGGTAGATGCATATTCGTTCACCTAAAGGTGACGTGTCAGGTGTCTGTCGAGGAACTAGTTAGGTAGGTCTTAGGTAGCTCTTAAAAGCTTTGCCAGTCCAGCTCTATTGTTTAAGGCTGTGAAAAAGTGCACACACGCACACCATCCAACATGGCTCTGCTGGCCAAAGCTCAATTACAGATACAGCTATAGCGGCAAAAGCATCCATTTTTTAAAACAGGAAACTAAATGCTCATAAGCTACATTAATGCAGAGTTAAGGTTGCCCAGTGCTGTCTCCTGCCTTGCACCATATGGACGGTGAGTAAACTTTAACCTCTGCAGACCAGGAAAAGTTAATGTAAACTTTCCCCCAACCCTTAACCCTGTAGCTAGCCAGAACCAGTGAGAATGGTTCTGTGTGGGCCGTGCAAAGGTTAACCAACTGCCAAAGGGACTCAGGTATTCAGCTCAATGCAGCAGTAACGGGATGAATTCTATGGTCTGTGGTATAAAGGACGTCAGAGTAGACGACCTAATAGTCACATCTGGCCTTAAATCTATGAACCTATAATCGACCCGAGGAAAGACTAAGACTAAGACATTGTCTGTGCTGTGCTCACAGGTGTGAATCTCAGCACCTATCCGCATGCCTCCAGCTGTGTGCACTGGGCCAGCTGTAGCTGTGTGCACTGGGCCAGCTGTAGCTGTGTGCACTGGGCCAGCTGTAGCTGTGACTGGCTGATGGAGGGATTGGTTGCAGCAGCTGGGCAGAGCTGTGCCTGTGCTATGCAGAGAGGTGCATGTGAAACTTGGGGGGCAATTCTGCCTCATTTCCGTGCTGAGTGTTGTAGGCTTGGTCAGCAAAGGTGCCCAAGGGTGTGTTCTTGCCATGGGGGTTGTCAGCACCCTGGTGGCATATGTTCGAGTGATCTGTGGGGCTTAGTGAGGGGTAAGTGAAGGCAGTGACTCAAAAGGAAAACTCAGGTTGAGGGCAAGGGGGTAGTAACACTGTGCAAGTCTCAGATGGCCTGGGTGCAGGAGGTTCAGTACTGGAGAGCAGGCCAGGGGGAGGAAGCTTCTGTTTGCTATGATGGAGTTGAACCCAAATATTATCTTAGCAAAGAGAAGAACATGTTAGACATTCTGCTGCACTGCTCTGTTCCCAGAGCGCTGTGTAACAGGGGAGGGGAGAGGGCTAGTGTGGGTGTCTCTGGCATGTCGGGGGTGATGCTGAAACAGGGCAGAGCAGAGGTGGCACTGGGGGACTGGCATGAACCTTAACGCTGCATTTCTCCTTCTAAAAACCGAGGGAACAGGAATCCTTACCCAGCGAGGTCACATTCTCATAGTTCTCCTGCATGACGGCTCTGCAGAGGGCTCTCTGAGTGGGGTCCAGCAGAGCCCCCTCTCCCCTGGTGAAATACACAGTCACCTCCTCGAAGGTCACCGGCCCTTGAAAGAGCAAGAGCCCAACACTCAGTACCTGCTGCCCCACTCACAACCCCACTATTCAGGGAGGAAAGGAGCCAATCAAATGGAAGCTCTGAGAGAGTCAGCAGAGTCCTATCCCCACACTGCTGAGAGCAGCCAGGAGACATCTGGGTGAGGGGACGAAGTGAGAGCCCCTTGTCTCTCCCAGCAGATCCACCACAGACCTACTAGCCAGAGGCTGATACAGGAGATGGAGCCCCCAGTAGGGTCCAGGCACAGCCCCATGGTAGAGAACCCAACGCCCTCCCCACTGCCAGCAGCTGGATGTGAGGGCCGGGACATCTTCCTACACCTCCTGCTGGGTGCCCCCTTTCCATGTCACACCAGCCCCTGGCTAGCAGGCTGAGGGTTCAGCACTGGAAGTCTGGTCAGTTTTCCCAGCCCCGCCCAGGGAGTTGCTTTGTCTGTTTCCTGTTTCACAAATTATGGAATTTTCTCCCCCAACACCCAAGTGTTTGTTCTGAGGATCTAGGCCCATGTTAACAAGTCCCAGTAGGTTTGTCACACTCTGTCCCCAATCCTATCCTCACCCAGGGTATTCCCTGCCCCCCTCCAGACCTAACTCCCCAGAAGTTGCCACCTCTTCAGTATTTCCTGCCCCTCCCCCTCCAGCAGGAACCCACCAGCAACCCCCCAATAACCCCTACCTGAGCTGGCTCCACTACAGCCATTTCTCCTGTCCCATGGGAGGCTGGGACGAGCTGGAGCGAGAGGTGGGCATCATTGTGCAGCCTGGCAGGGCGAGAAGGGCAGTTGTGGAGGATTCAGAACAGGCTTTAGTTCATTTCACATCACGATTCCCCCAGGCCCTTTCCCTGGGGACAGAGATTGTAGATTCTGCCAGGCTGGGAACAGGCTCAGTCCCCACAGTGCAGCACAGACCTGGCCCCTGGCCCCTCCTGTCCCCCTTGTGCTCCCCCCAGCAGCAGGAACCAACCAAGACATTTTGAAGCCCTCCCAGCAACAGGGTGTGAACCAAACCCTGGACCAGACCAGACCCAAAGGAGCCCCCTTGGGGGGGGTCCCCCTGACACTGCCCCCAGGGCAGCGCACTCCTGCCGCAGGGGGAACAGGGAGAGTCCGGGGCTGGTTCTTCCTCTCTCTGCTCCTCACCTCGGTCACAGGGAAGTGACCCTGGGCAGGGAGGCTGCTGTGTGTGTCGGGGGGGGGGGGGGGACAGAGATCTGGGAACCTGCCCCCCCCTCTAATTTCTCCTCCCCCCCCCTCTCCCGTCCCCTCCCTCCCTCCCTGCCCCGGGCTGGGAGCCGGGGTCACCGCCCCGTTCCCGGGGTCTCTCCCCGCGGCTGCCCCGCTCCGCCCGTGCGGGGAAGGGGGCACCAGGCGGGGGACCCGCTTCACCCCCCCCGGTCCCGGGCACAGCAGAGCCGGGGGCGGCTCAGACTCGCTGCGGGAAGGATCCTCCCGGCCTCAGCGCGGCAGCAGCTCCGGGCCCCGGGGCAGCGATGGGGCACCGCGCAGAGCCGGGACCTGCCCCGCCCCGGGCTCCGTCACCGGGAGCCTCAGCAGAGCCCGGGCGGGGCCCAGCTGGAGAAAGCTCCGCCCCCCCCCGGCCGGGCCCCCCCGCACAGACCCGACCCCCCCCCGGGGAGCAGCAGCGGCTCAGCCCGGGCCCGGCTCACGCGGAGGCGGCAGCAGCAGCTTTGTTCTCCCGCCCCCAGCGGGGCTCGCACGGAGCATGCGCAGTTTCACTTGCTGAAACCCTCCCTTCCCTGGGCTGCGGAGAGAGCGGAAGCGCCCCCAGGGCAGGCTGGGAGATGTAGTTCCTGACTCTCCCGGAAGCGGAAGTGACGTCGGCAGAGGAGACGGAGCCGGAGCCGGGCTGCGAAGGAGCGTTGCGTGCTGCGGCTCTGCCTGGCTCGCGCGGGGCCGTTGGAGCCTCTCCCGGGCCGGAGAAGGGTTGGTGCCGGTGGGGCTCTGGGCATGCGCAGATCGCGGCGGGAGAGCCCTTCATTAACCCTGTTGTCCCTGCTGGGGGGTGAGACCGGGCTGGGGCGGGCGGGAAATGTCGGTGCAGCCCGGACATGGTCGGGGGGGGGCAGGTGACCCCCGAGGAGCGGGGAGAGAAGGGGGGGGCTGAGATCCCCTCGGCTTTACCGCTGCCCTCCCGTGGGGACCCCCTCCTCCCCGTCCTGCCCCTTTCTCCCTAGAGAGCCACGAGCAGCGCCCAGGGTGACCCCCCTCCCCCAAACCCTGATAAGGTCCCTGTGCCCCCCCCCGTTTGTGCCCCATTTTCTCTCCCCTTCGCCAGTGGCCAGTTCAGGTCTCAGGTTTGGGGGGTTTCCCCCATTCCCACCTGCAGGGATTTGTCCTTGTGCGGGTGGGAAATGGTTCCCCCGAGGGATTCCTGAGCTGGGCAGAGGGTGAATGGGCAGAGGCTGGGGGGGCCCTGAGACAGGGACACCTCTGGGCTGGGCTGGGGGGGCCACTCTCTGCTGGCAACGGGGCCTGGGAAGGGCCAGGAAGGGGAGGGAGGAGCAAGTGTCCCCCATGGAGAGGGTCCAGCCCCAGGTTTCCCCTCCCAGCTACTTCCCCTCCCCCACCCTGCCCAACCCAGCAGCCCCCACCCACTGCTTGCTAGTCACATTCCCAGACCCCACTGCCAGCCCCTCGCCACTGATAGTGACTTTGTGACTCCAGCCCCATTCCTGTCCCCTGTGACAAGGCATCACCCAGGGCTCCCTGCCGGCCATGTGAGTGTGGGGCAAGAAGAATCCCTCCCATTCTGTTGTTGATTGAATAACCTTGTATAATCCCCTCAAATTTCCCATCTTTTCCTTTCAACTGTTAAATGGTGACACAAAATCTCCCAGATGTTGGTGCTTCTCTCTTATATTGGCAAATATTTAGTTTGTGCCCCATTTTCTCCTCAGTTCTGAAATACCGAGATCTAATGCTCAAAAATCTTCCCGCTTTTCTCCCCAGGTGTGTGACTGAGATCAGGGCTCTTATCGTACTGAGCGTGGGCCTGTTCTGACAGCTGCTGCAGAGACCCCAACTGAGATCTGGGTCCTGTTCTGCCAGGCACTGAAGAGACCCCAGGTGAGATCAGACCCCACATTGTGCCAGGTAAAACTGAGACCTGGACCGAGATCATACACCCCCCCTTGTGCTACGCAGCGCATGACTGTGACCCAAACCGCTGCCTCCATTGTGCTGGGCATTTCAGAGACCTCGACTGAGATCTGTGTCCCCATTCGGTCTGGCCCTGCACTGACCCCGACCCAGATCATGTCGCACCACTGTACTGGGCACTGCACAGACCCTGACAGAGATCCTGCTCCCACATTTTGCCAGTTGCTGCAGGGGCCCTAAACAAAATCCGGGATCCTGTAATGCTGGGAGTTGCAGAGTCCCTGACTGAGGTCAGGCCCCTGTTGCACAGGGCTCTGCACAGACACCGAGATCGGGGTCCCCATTGTGACAGGTGCTGAACAGACAACAAGGGTATCTCTACCCTGCCACTAAAACCCCCAGCTGGCCCATGCCAGGTGACTCAGGCTCACAGGCTCAGGCGAAGGGGCTGTTTAATTGCAGTGTAGATGTCTGGGCTCGGGCTGGGGCCAGGCTGTAGGACCCTGCGAGGTGGGAGGGTGCCAGAGCTTGGGCTGCAGCCCCAGCCGGAACATGGACACCAGAATTAAACAGCCCCACAGCCTGAGCCGTGTGAGCCCAAGTCAGCGGGCACGGGCCAGCTGCCGGTGTCTGACTGCAGTGTGGACATGCCCACAGGGACAGAGGCCTTGCCACAAAAAGCTCAAAGGCTAAATAGGCCAATGGTGGGAGGCGACTCTCCATTTTACAGATGGGGAAACTGAAGCTCAGAGAGCTGAAGTAATTTGCTCAAGTTTTCATGGAGAATTTGGGGCAAAACTGGGAACTTAACCCAGATTGTTTGAATTCTTGCCTCTCCCCTTAACCCCAAGCCCAGCGTGTGTGTGTACAGCGTTGTTTTGGTCTGTGTTTGCATTGAATTGACTTCCAAGGGAGGCTGTGGAATTTCCTTCATTGGAGGTTTATAAGACCAGGTTAGAGATACACCAGTCTGGGAATGTCTAGGGGAACTTGATGTTAGGGGGATTATTCCTTCACCCTCTCACTTCCCTGGTCCTTCTCGCATGAACAGAGAGCAGCATTACCTGTAGTCCAAAGGCGCAAACAATTCGATGTTTATTGGGGTGAACTTCCAGCAAGCATGATTCCAGTTTCCTTCCTTAGTGTCCCCCTTCCCAGCTCTGACACCACAGAGCCTTGCCTGTGTCCCTGTCCCTGTTCCCATCCCCTGTTCCCATTTCCCCCTGTAGCAAAACATGATCCCAATTCCCCCAGTCCCTGTTCCCATTCCCCCCCCCCCTTTACTTCCTGATTGACTGCAGACTATATAATAAAACCTGAGTTTTGCTTAGCTATTTCTTAACCAGTCATTTTACTGAAATTTAACTATTCAATCCTAACATATTGTAACATGGTTATTTAACCAATTACGGTATATTCCACCACCTTCATTGGTTTACACCCAACAAAATTAATTGTACAGCAGACAGAAACAATCACAGAACCAGACAGAGACCATACAAATAAACATACAAAACAATACAGAAGTGAGGATTTCACAACTACATTTATACAGACATAAGGGTTTTCCAGCTGTGTCTATTGATAAGTGAGTTCTTGCCAGACAGGACGCTATCAAACCAGGTTTCCTTTTACATCTTCTAGGCTCTTCTCTTTCTCTGGACGTGATAGAAATATCAGGGCAGGGTTGTATTCCTAATAGCCCAATAGCACCTTATTTCAATGTGACAAGTTTGGAATGTGAGGATGTGACCAGACACTTCCCAGCGTATGGCTGCCTAACTACATCTTGGCTGAAGGCCTTAGCCTGTCGCAGTAAGAGAAGGCCATTCCACAGACAGTGATCTTTGATTCCTTCTTTTATACCTCTGTAACTAGCTAAGTGATAAGAATACACCTACATTCTTAAAGTACAGGCCTTTGCAGACAGGCCTGAATATCTATATCCTAACACTTGGTTCTGCCTCAGCATAGGGGGCTGGAGTAGATGACCTCTCAAGATCCCTTCCAGGCGTACATTGAAATAATTCTCTTTTGTGCTGTGTCCTGTTCTACGCTGAGCTGTTTTGCATGGTGCCATTTGGAACTGTGATTGCCCCATGTTGTGTTGCATAGTTTTATGGTGCATTGTTTTGCCTCAGCTTGTTTGGTGTCTGTGTTGTGTTGATTTGAGTTGACCTATTTTGCATTGTGTACTTTTGTCCTAAGGCGTGTTAGTTTGCATTGTGTTGCTTTCTTCTCCTTAGTATTGTGTCTTTTATGCTGTGCAATGTAGGTTTTTGTTTTATTGTTGTTGTTTTTTGAATGGCCTGACATCATGTTGTCGTGCGGTTTTTCTCTGTATGTTGTTTTATACGTATATATTGCATGGCATCCTAGACATGTAGGGCTAGATGGGACCTCAAGATGTCATCAAGTCCAGCTCTCTCTGCCGAGGCAGGACCAAGTATCTGTAGATTATCTCTGACAGAGCTTTGTCCTCCTTGTTCTTAAAAACTTCCAGGGACAGAGACTCCCCAGCCCCCCTTGTAAGACTATTCCAGAGCTGACCTGTCTTAGCTCTGGGGACACCCACACAGATTGTAGTGGTGAGCAGCTCTGGAGAGAGAGGAGACCCCAGTGAGTGGGCAGCTGGGTAAAGAGACTAAAGTTGGGAGGAGAAACATTGACGTGTCCAAGGTTACCCAGGCTGTCCGTGACCGAGCTCGAAATAGATCCCAGTTCTATTGCCACCGTACTGCTGTTTTGGGCACTAAAGGTCTCTGCCACCCTGGTGTTTTAGGCACTTGTGCAAACCCTTAGTACAGACAGAATTTACACTAGTGCACTCTGATTGGCACTGGTGCACCATGTCCCTGTTTGAAGGCTTGCAGGAGATGGGGGACGGGGGGCAGTGACCTCACAGAGGCCTGGGGCTGGCTGAACAGTGCAGCTGGTAAGGGAGGGGCAGCAGTGAGTGCTGGAGGTACGAGCCAGGAGCACAGTCCCACAGGACTGGACACTGACTTCTCCTGACCCAGGGGACACCCCCCAGCTGTGTGCAGGGACCGCAGCTGAGCTGCCTGCCAAGACAGCCTGTGCATCCATGGACAAACCACCTCTTCCTGCAGCCTAATACAAAGGAGTCTGGGGACCTTCCCAAGCTGCGGGTGACGGGACTCTGGCATTACCGGGGTCTGTTCCTGGCTCTGTCACTGACCTGCTTGGTGACCTGGGGGAAGTCACAGCCCCTCTGTGTTTTCCTCCTCCCTGTTGTCTACTTGGATTGTGATCTCTTTGGAGCGAGGACTGTCCGTCTCTGTCTGTGCAGAGCCCAGCAGAATGGGGGTGCTGATCTCAATCAGGGTCTCTGCCATGTGCAGCAGGATGGGGCCCTGAGCTCCATCAGTGTATGTGCAACGCAAGGCACAGTTGATAGACTCACAGACTTTAAGGCCAGAAGGTAGAGGTGTATTTCAGATGAGGTCTCATCAGTGCCTTGTATAACAGTACTAAGCCTTTCATGTGTCTGCTGGAAATACCTCACCTGATGTATCCTAGGACTGCATTAACCTATTTCACGGCTGCATCACATTGGCAGCTCATAATTATCCTGTGATCAACCAATACACCCAGGTCTTTCTCCTCCTCTGTCACTTCCAATTGACAAATCACCGGCCAGGGCCTGCAGTCTGTCAGGATAGGTGTGCTGGGTTGTATTTAGGAATCTGAAAATAAAAGGTGAAGACGGCTGGGTCACAATATCCAATGAAATCTTGCAAACAATTATACAAATGGACCCTACTTCTGTTAAAACAACATGGTATTAATACTGATTCAAAACTGACATTAAAATTAGGAGAGAAACGCATGAGAAATGAACTGACACCTACTTACCATTTCTTAATGCCTACAATTTTGACACTCCCTCACAGCATCTTTTTTTCAAAGCGATGCACAGCACACAGTCAAGTTAATGAATGAAAGCACACCCATTATTGACTGCTTTGTGCTGCATGAGCATCTGATTAAGCACCTAATTACAACTGTACCGCTGTAAGTGGAAATGCATCAACCCAGCTTAGCTCCAAGGTGTTTAGATGTGAATGAAAAGTTTCCAAGGCTTTGGCTACACTGGGAGAGCTCTCCCAGCGCTGCCGTACTCCACCTCCCTGTGGGGATTAATGTACAGCGCTGGGGCTCTGATCACACTGGCGCTTTGCAGCGCCGCAATTTGCAGCGCTGGAGAGGGTGTTTTTTCACACCCTGCTGCAGCACTGCAAATTTGCAAGTGTAGCCAAAGCCCAAATGGGTCACTTGCTGGAGGATTCTCTGCAGCTTGAGGGCTTCAAACCACAATTTGAAGACTTCAGTAACTCAGACGTAGGTTAGGGGTTTGTTATAGAAGTGGATGGGTAGGATTCTATGGCCTGCTTTGTGCAGGAGGTCAGACTAGATGATCATAATGGTCCCTTCTGACCTTTAAAGTCTGAGGGCTTGGCTACACTTACAAGTTGCAGCGCTGGTGGAGGCTTTCCAGCGCTGCAATTAACACCCCGTCCACACTTGCAGGGCACAACCAGCGCTGCAACTCCCTGGTTGCAGCGCTGGCTGAAAACCCATCCCGGCAGGGGTATAAGGAGTGCAGCGCTGGTGACACCAGCGCTGCTCAGCAGGTGTGGACACTCACCAGCGCTTTACCTGTCCTCCAGGGAATAAGGAGCTATCCCAGAATTCCTGTTCAGCCACTCTGCACATCAGTTTGCACTCTACTGCTCTTGCCTCAGGTGACCCGCCCTTTAAATGCCCCGGGAAATTTAAAAATCTCCTTCCTGTTTGCTGCAGCCAGGTGTGGAGTGCAATCAGTTAATCAGTTACATGCCTCCACGCGGCAAACGAGCCCCAGCATGGAGCACAGGTGAATTGCAGGACCTCATCAGTGTTTGGGGTGAGGCATCTGTTCAGGCACAGCTGCGCTCCGGCCGTAGGAATTACGATATCTTTGAGCAGATATCAAGGGCCATGCTGGATAGGGGCCATGAACGGGACGCACTACAATGCAGGGTGAAAGTTAAAGAGCTGCGGAGTGCCTATTACAAAGCCCGCGAGGGTAATCGCCGATCCGGAGCTGCTCCCACGACCTGCCGTTTTTACAGGGAGATGGACAAGATACTTGGGGGTGACCCCACTGCCAATCCCAGGGTAACGATGGACACTTCTGAGCAGGCTGGGGGACAGGAGGAGGAGGAGGCTGCGGGGGGGGGAGAGGAAACCGCGAGTGAAGCTCCTGGGATGGGGGAAGAAACCGCAGATTCCCTGGAGGCATGCAGCCAGGAGCTCTTCTCAAGCCAGGAGGAAAGTACCCAATCGCAGCAGCCAGCAGTTGCAGAAGGACAAGCAGAGGAGCGGGGTACCGGTAAGCGGCTTTTATTTTCTGGGTGGAAATGTTTCTGGAGAGGAAGGGGGGTTATGGATGCATGCATGGCAGCGTCTAGATGTGGAATAGCCCGTTGATGTGGTCTATCACGTCGCGGTAATCTGCTTCAGTTATCTCAGCAAAAGCTTCATCCAGAGCGTGGGCAATATGCCTGCGCAGGTTTATAGGCAGAGCCACTGTGTCCCTTGTCCCAGTGACGGTGACGCGTCCGCCACTCTTCGGCCAGTGGGGGGGGGACCATTTCTGAACACAGGCACGCCGCATAGGGTCCCGGGCGGAATCCACATTGCTCTAAAAGAGCCCCCCGCTGTTCCCTAGTGACTCGCAGTAGGGAAACATCTTCCAGGATTAAGTCCTGTGAAAAATGTTGGGAGACTCTTTAGTGAAGAGATAGGGAGATAAGATCACCCTGCATCTGCATCTTCACTCAACCCTCTAGCACTCCAGATTACCCAAGCAACCAGCTCCCTCTCACTCAAGCCCCTCTTCTCCCTATATAAGTAAACACTCCTCACTCACCATTTCGTGGCTTCTGTTGTGTTTTCCTTTTGGGATAAAGAATGCAAGTGAGAACTTGCAAGTGAGAACTCCCTCAGTGTAACAATTCATGTCTGGAGATAGTGGATACAATGCTGCCCGTGTTAAATGTTGTCATTTCTGTGTCTACAGTGACCTTGAGTACTGGACTGCCCAGATGTTCAACATCACAGAGGCTTCAAAATTTGAGAAAAATCCCGAAAGAGCAAAGAGGACATGCTGAAAACTGTTCTTCAGCACTCTGCTACAGAGAGAAAAGAATTGAAGGAGTGGCGAGAGAAAGAAAGCAGGACCCGCAAGAGAAATGCAGTGGCCAAGAGGAAAGCACGGAGCGGCTGCTAAGCATCCTGGAGCGCCAAGCGGAGTCTATAGAGTCACTCGTTGCCATGCAAGCAGAGCACTACCGTGCTACTCCCCCACCCGCCCCGTCCTTTGTGCCTTGTGCCCCAATGTCAGCTCCAACCACCTTTCCCCAGCATCCAGGCTCTTACCACCACCAGCTGCCTCCAACACCTGTACGTTCCCCAACCAGCCCTGATACCTACCACCACCCTTACCCTCTGCATTCAACCCCAATCACCATGCAGTATATGAACCCTGAAGTGCAGGATTCATTAAACAGCAATCCAGACATGGCATATGCAAACTTGTGACTGTACAGTTCACCAACCCACACCATTGCCCTCTTGTGTTAATGAAATGTTGTGTGTCTGTCTGTCTGTCAAGGACGTTTTTCTTTTCAATAAAACAATTCTTGGCTTTGAAAACAGTCTTTATTATAGCAGATAGTGAAAGATACCTTAGCCCAGTAAAGAAAGAGGCACTGCAAATCATATTATTATTATGGATAATAGAATAACAGTGTAAGCAGTGCAATTCACTCCCATGCAAGGCAGCAAACATTACTGTTGGCTTTCAGCCTCAAATTCTTCCCTCAAGGCATCCCTAATCCTTGAAGCCCTGTGCTGGGCCTCTCTATTAGCCCTGCTCTCTGGCTGTGCATATTCAGCCTCCAGGACTTGAACCTCGGTGGTCCATGCCTCACTGAATGTTTCACCCTTCCTTCACAAATATTATGGAGGGTACAGCAAGCGCTTATAACCGCGGGATGCTGCTTTCCCCCAAGTCTAGCTTCCCATACAAACATCTCCAGCGAGCCTTTAAACGCCCAAAAGCACACTCCACAGTCATTCTGCACCGGCTCAGCCTGTAGTTGAACCGGTCCTTGCTCCTGTCAAGCTTCCCTGTATAGGGTTTCATGAGCCAAGGCAGTAACGGGTATCGGGGTCTCCAAGGATCACAGTGGGCATTTCGACATCCCCTACTGTGATCTTCCTGTCTGGGAAAAAGTCCTGCCTGCATCTTCCTGAACAGGCCACTGTTCCGAAAGATGCGTGCATCATGCACCTTTCCAGGCCAGCCTGTGTAAATGTCAATGAAACGCCTGCGGTGATCCACAAGCGCCTGGAGAACCATAGAGAAATACCCCTTACGATTAACGTACTCTGATGCCAGGTGGGGGGGGGCAGAATAGGAATATGCGTCCCATCTATCGCCCCTCCACAGTTAGGGAAACCCATTTGTGCAAAGCCATCCACAATGTCCTGCACGCTCCCCAGAGTCACGGTCTTTCTTAGCAGGATGCGATTAATTGCCTTGCAAACTTGCATCAAAACGATTCCCACGGTCGACTTTCCCACACCAAACTGGTTCCTGACCGACCGGTAGCTGTCTGGATTTGCCATCTTCCAGATTGCAATAGCCACCCGCTTTTCCACCGTCAGGGCAGCTCTCAATCTTGTGTCCTTGCGCCGCAGAGTGGGGGCGAGCTCAGCACACAGTCCCATGAAAGTGGCTTTTCTCATACGAAAGTTCTGCAGCCACTGCTCATCATCCCAGACTTCCATGACGATGTGATCCCACCACTCAGTGCTTGTTTCCCGAGCCAAAAGCGGCGTTCAACGGTGCTGAGCATTTCCGTGAATGCCGCAAGCACTGTAGTGTCACACGCGGCAGACAAATCCATATTGATATCATCGTCGGACTCCTCACTGTCACTTTGGAGCTGAAGGAATAGCTCGACTGCCAAACGTGTTGTGCTGGTGACACTCATCAGCAGAGTCCTCAGCAGATCGGGCTCCATTTGCCACAGAAATCGCGATTCACAGAGAGTAACAGAAAGACACTCACAATGGCGCCAAACGCTGCCGGAAAGAGTGAATGCTGGGATGTGAAGCGATGCACCACGGGGCGCTGGCAAACAGGAAGCGGAATGACCCGCACACTTCCTTCCCCTTCCCACAATACTCAGCGCCAAAATGGGACGAGGTGCTCTGTGGGATAGCTGCCCACAATGCACCTCTCAATACAGCGCTGGAAAGTGCTGCAAGTGTGGCCACACTGCAGCGCTGGTAGCTGTCAGTGTGGCCACACTCCAGCGCTGGCCCTTACACAGCTGCATGAGCAGCGCTGTAACTCCCAGCGCTGCAACTTGTAAGTGTAGCCAAGCCCTGAGTCTACATGGCAGAATGGTTAATGAAGAAAATACACTGAAATGCCTCTACGCAGTCCTGTTGACTTCTTCTCCTAAACCTCCCATGAGTTCTGGCCTCTTGGTCAACTCAGCTCCCAGTCCCCCATCAGCTGTGCCCTCTCCCAACCTAACCCATTTCTACTGCAATTCTTCACCCTCCTCGTCCAGGCAGGGGGTTGGCGCTGCAGCCCCTAAGGTACCTGCGTTAATCACTGTCTCTCATACTGGGGCTATTTAGATTTCAGGGAACGATTCAAAATTACTGACGCTGGGAGGTGGGAGAGAGGAGAGGCTGAGAGAGCGTTTGCTCTAACAGCCATGTTCAACTCTGATAGCCTCCATGTTACCTCATCCTCCCCCATGTGTCTCTGCTTATGTCAGTGTCACCTGATCATAATGCCACTGGCTTCAGCAGAGCTCCTAGACAGGAGCTACATCACGAGGGGGTTACACTACTGAGAGTGAAATACATCACAGGGAGGGTGTAATTATTCTGAAGTGAAACATTCCCGTCTAGGAAGCGAAAGAATTCAAGTACTTCATTACTTAAAATTATGCTTGACAGGATTGGATTTTTATTAATAAATTGCAGTAAATGTTAATTTCACTGTACACACACACACAAATGAAAAAATATTTATATAGGTAATGTACAGAAATGCTTCTGGAGAAAGTGGGGTTTGATTTAAGGATATTTACACTGTATATTTTGGGTGTGACATTGACAATTTCTCTTTGAACAGTTCTATGATTTGGCTTTTGGACTCTCAACAGTTAAATAATTGTCTGACGACCCCCATAACTTCCCACAGCTCTGAACATTGAAATTGTAAACATTGAAAAAAGGGCTTAAAAATAAATATCGCTATCTGTTGAAATTACAAGAAAGAAATAGACACAATGAATTTTGTCAAACCCACTTAACAGCAATTGCAATATGCTAGGGGATGGAAATTCACAACTAAGGCACCAACCTTAATTCTGCCCTGTAGTGACACCAGGCAATTGCCATAGGGCTACGAATTAGGCATTTTAGTGTATATCGTTCCAGGTTACAAATCGGTATGATCTAAAGACACATGAGATCTTTTCCTCAGGAAATCACCGTCACTGGGTTGTTTCTCTTAGTGGTAATTCCCAGAAGTGAACAGATTAATAACATTTTATCAGTTATGAAGTGGCCATTTCAGATTTCTGGGGAGCATCTGTTATTTTGCACTAGGTCTTTGGAGAGACGGAATCTTGGTTTCATTTTAACTTCTCCATGCTCAGCAGCTTCTGGAATTTGGTTCAAAGTATTTACATGTTTCCTGCCCTGTTCTTAAAGTGCTGCTTTAGAAAGTGGGGAAGGGCAGGAACTGACTGCAGGATCCGTAGCTGAGTCCCTTAGATATTTATAGCTCATCGGAAGGAGGATGGGGATTGGTGGGTGTCTGGGGATTTAATAATAAACACACAAATATCATTGTTCTTAGTGAATTTTCATCTTCTAATTCCCATAACCCACTAATGATCACTGGCTGCCCCCGGCAGTCTGGGGAGGGAGAACTAGTCAACTCCTGTGGCCAGTGTGGAACCGAAGGCACAAGGAGCTCTCAGTGGCTGGCTCAAAGTCACCCAGAGTGAATTTCACTTCACTGGATAAAGCCCTAGTTGCTGAGCTCTGCAGAGGGGTGGGGAGGTGAGTTCCATCCCCCATTCTTGAGCAATTCTCACCCTGATCTCAGACACTACCCCACCTTCCCCTGCAGTAATGGACCCACTTGATGCTGCCAGAGCCATCTGCCATGCGAGCTAGAGAGGACAGAGGCCCAGCTCTAGAACTGCTCCCCCTGCCCACAGCTCCCAAGCTGTGCTAGATTGCCCTGACTTTCCAATCTGCAGATCAGTCCGGCTGTCCCCAGCCCGTGCACCCACCACACACAATCTTTGTGACAACAAACATCCCAGGATTGGGAAAGACCATCTGGGGCTGGCTGCAGTCTCCCGTTGCTGCTGTGAGGGGAATGGGGTGGTCCCTCACAGAGGATACAAACATACCCAGGGGCAGAAGGGAAATGTAGTTTCTTTCAGGGGTTTAAAATGTTTGGTTTAGAGTCCTGAGCTCTGTCTTCCTGTTTGTCTCCTCCTGCCACTTTCAGATCTCTTGGAGAGACAAGGTGGGGGAGGTAATTTTTTTAGAACCAATTAAAAATACCTCTTTGCTGTCCTGGGACCAACATGGGTACAACAACTTTCCCCATTGTACCCCCTCCCCATCACACCTCCCTCTCAGCTGAGACTGTCCCATGTGATAGGGAAATAAGGGTTCAGTCCTGTCGCTGGATTGGGTCTTGCCAGCACTAATGGGAGTGAAAGCCTGTGTGCATTAATGACAGCAGCAGCTCTGGGACTCGACACATAGGGAGAAGAGATGGGAGCGAGCAGGTTGTGTTTGTGCCAGGTGTGAGTTACTCATGCGGGAATTCTGCACCGCTGCGTACACACAGAATTCACGTCCAGCGCAGAATTTCTTTTTTTTGGCTTGAAGAAGATACGTTCTGCCTGAGAAGTGCTACAGTTCTGCCTTTCACCCACCAGAGGCCCCTGTGGCACCAGAACAGGCAGCAGCCAGCTGGGTTCATCTTGGTGGTAATTTGTTGCCCCGAGCTATACCCCAAAGGGAAGAGAGTTAGTGGGTGCAACTGGGGAGAGTCCTGAGACACGGCTGCCGCTGGGGTGGGGACAGGGTGGTCATTCTCGCCTCGCAAGAGGGTGTGGAAAGGGCACAGGAGGAGCAAGTGTCCCCTATGGAGACTGCCCTGCCCCAGGTTATCCAGTCCCAGATGCTTCTTCCCCCACCATGCCCCAAACCTCTTCACCTCTCCAGCCATCAGTTGCCAGGCGTCCCTCGCTGCGAGCCCTTCCTGACTGCAGAGACCCTATGAGCCAGTCGTGTGTCAGGGCTCAGCCCTCTGGCTGTGTCCTCAGAGCACTTTCTTCCTCTCTCGGGGCACCGTGCCACAGGGCCCCACAAATCTACATTGCTCAGGCTTTGGCTTCAGCCCCGGGTGGGGGCTCAGGGCCCTGGACTTCAGCCCCATGCACTGGGACTGGAGCTTTCTGCCCTGGGCCTCAGTGAGTCTAATGCTGCCCTTGCTTGGCCCCTGCCCTGAAACCTGCTAGTGGCCCCCAGGGGGCCCAGGACCCCTAGTTGAGAACCACTGCCTTACCCCACGAATCACAGCAATGTTCAGGTTACTGCCAGTCATAGAATCATAGAATCTCAGGGCTGGAAGGAACCTCAGGAGGTGTCTAGTCCAACTCCCTGCTCAAAGCAGGACCAATCCCCAACTAAATCATCCCAGCCAGGGCTTTGTCAAGCCTGACCTCATGCCAAAGGACCAGTCACTTACTGAGGTCAATTGAATCTTAGATCTCACAACAAAGACAATACTTGTAGCCAGTCCTGTAATAACCTGTATTAAGATTTATTTAAAAGGAAAGGAGAGTTTACAAAATTAAAGCTGGTAATCCTATAGATGCAGACGAGTTACAGTCTTAAATTTCAAAAGGTAATAGAAGCTTCTATAATAAGCCAGCTCTGCATATTCTTTAGGACTAACCCAGGCTAAGCAGCTGGGGATCTCGTGCTTATGCCTAGAAACTTTGCCCCCCCCCCCTCCCCCCGAGTCCAAGCAGCATACAGATCATCAGTTCCTTCTGTATGGGGTTTTTCATCCCCTTCCTGCCATGTGCTCTGAGCTGCAAAGTCAGCTAATGTGAAGTCAAGAGCACAACAACAGTGTTTTGTCATCTTTAACATCCCATAATAGTCTATCTGGTGTGGATGGACCTTTCCTGCCAGGCAGGGTGTAATGCATTCCGTTGCCAATCAGCACTTCACCTAGGTAAAGTCTCTCTCCTGTCTGGTGATTTACAGAGCCACAATGCAACTAGTCAGATATTAACCCAGGGAGCAACTCACAAGCATTTAATAAAGTGTAAGCGCATTCTTATAATCCTAATACCTAATACTAACACAGGTGAGTCAGACTGATTCCAGCGATGAGTTTGTCCCTGTTCAATGAAGACATGGGGGCTTTTGCAAGAGCTAACACCTCATCTGCCAGTGTCACAGGCAGGCTAGGCAGGGATGGTGTCTCTAGCCTCTGTTTCCCAGAAGCTGGGAATGGGTGACGGGGTGGATCATTTGATGGTTACCTGTTCTGTTCATTCCCTCTGAAGCACCTGGCATTGGCCACTGAGCTAGATGGACCATTGGTCTGATGCAGTGGGCAGCTCTTATGTTCTTATGTTCACAGTCTGTATGAGGAGTATCTACTCATTGGGACTCACTGGGGAGCCACAGAAAGGAACAAGATGTGCTGAGGCAAGAAGGCCTCAGTGCCCCTGGGGTCACACTTGCCAGAGGCTAAAACTAGGCCCAGCCCATGAAGGGGGCACTGCCAGAGACTGGATACAGGCTGGACGTCAAACAGCTTTGTAAACCTGAGAGAGCTGCCTTGGGGACAGTGACAGGGAGAATCCCCAGAGTGACTCCTTTGATTCTGCTCGTCTCTGGCCTTTGGTTCATAGAATCATAGAACTGGAAGGGACCTCGAGAGGTCATCTAGGCCAGTCCCCTGCACTCAAGGCAGGACTCAGTATTATCTAGACAATCCCTGACAGGTGTTTGTCCAGCCTGCTCTTAAATATCCCCAGTGATGGAGATTCCACAACCTCCTGGGCAATTTATTCCAGTGCTTAACCACTCTGACAGTTAGGAAGTTCTTTTCTTAATCTCCATCCTAAACCGCCTTTGCTGCAATTTAAATCCATTGCTTCTTGTCCTATCCTCAGAGGTTAAGAAGAACAATTTTTCTCCGGCATCTTTGTAACAACCTTTTCTGTACTTGAAAACTGTGATCGTGTCCCCTGAGTCTTCCCCAGTTTTTTCAATCTTCCTCATAGGTCATGTTTTCTAGATCTTTAATCATTTTTGTTGCTCTTCTCTGAACTTTCTCTAATTTGTCCACATCTTTCTTGAAATGTGGCCCCAGAACTGGACACACTACTCCAGTTGAGACCTAATCAGTGCGGAGTAGAGCAGAAGAATTTCTTCTCGTGTCTTGCTTACAATACTCCTGCTAATACAGCTCAGAATTGTACTTGCTTTTTGCAACAGTGTAACACTGTTGACTCATATTTAGCTTGTGATCCACTGTGACTCCCAGATCCATTTCTGCAGTGCTCCTTCCTGGACAGTCATTTCCTGTCTTGTATGTGTGTAACTGATTGTTCCTTCCTAAGTGGAGTACTTTGGGTTTGTCCTTATTGAATTTCATCCTGTTTACTTCAGACCATTTCTCCAGTTTGTCCAGATAATTTTGAATTTTAATCCTATCCTCCAAAGCACTTGCAACCCCTCCCAGCTTGGTATCACCCGCAAACTTGATAAGTGTAACAGAGAGACTCTGCTGCTGGGAGGGTTTCACCATTTGTCAGAGGGTTGCACCCTGGTAGGAGGGGGCTAGGCCTGTACTAGGATAAGGTCACTCTGTGCTTCACAGTGTGGTAGAACCTAGAATGTCCATTAGCAGGGAAAATGCTGGGGGGAATCGACATGTGGAAAGGACAGAAGCCCTGTCTGAATTCTCTCACCTTGTCCTTCTCGCCCTGGCAGGGTGCAGAATAACATCCACATTTCGCCCCAAATCATCCCCTCCTCTCAGCAGGAAGGAAATGGCTGCAGTGGAGCTGGCTCAGGTAAGGGATTCCCAGGGAGCTGGTGGTGGGTTCTGCTTGGAGGGAGAGAAGCAGTAAACGTATAGGATGGTGGGAGCCAGTGATGAGCTGCCAAAATATTAACAACAGGTTCCCTTGTCCTCACCTCACGAGGGGGTCATGCCCCCCCAGGGGTCGTGCCCCATCCAACCCCCCATGCTCCTTGACACCCCCCCGGGGACCCCTGACCCATCCCCTCGTCCCCTGACTGCCCCTGCCGCCCCATCAAACCCCTCCTCTCATTCTTGGTGCCCCCTAGAACTCCTGTCCCATCCAACCACCCCTTCTCTCTGTCCCTGACTGCCCCCAGCACCTCATCCAACCCCTGCTCCTTCCTGACTGCCCCCCGGGACCCTTGCCCCCATTCACCCCCCTTGTACCCTGCCCTCTGACTGCCCCGACCCCTATCCACTCCCCACAACCCACCGAACACCCCCTCCCTGCCCCCTTACCACACTGCCTGGGGCCAGGACCGGGTCCGCTCTGCCGGGACTGCGAATGGGCCGCAGGACCCGACTCCCCGATCCAGGCTGGAGCCGCTCGGCCGGGACCGCGGCCAGCTCTGCCAGGACTACGACTGGCACCACAGGACCCGACTCCCCGATCCGGGCTGGAGCCGCTCAGCCGGGACCGGTGCTGCAGAGCCCGTGCTGGGCCAGATCAGAGCCGCTCAGCCGGGACCAGCCCGAGCCAGGGGTGCTTGGCCGGGGCCAGGGGGAGCCGCTCAGGTGGAGCCGGACTGGGCCGCGCGCGCTGTCCCCCCTCCCCGGCCCGGCTTACCTGCCTGCTGCTTGTTTCAGGCTTCCCGCAAACATTTGATTCGTGGGAAGCAGGGGAGGGGGAGGAGAAGGAGGGCGGAGCGTTCACAGGAGAGGGGGAGGCGAGCTGGGGCCGGGGGCCGGGTGGACAGCTGCCCGAGCCTTTGTTAAATTTAAAAGCTTTTTTAGAACTGGTTGTCCTGGAACAACCGGTTCTAAAAAGTCTTCTAAATTTAACAACCAGTTCATGCGAACCAGCTGGAGCTCACCACTGGTGGGAGGCAGGAAATATCTTGGGTGGAGAAAGGGAGGGGACAGGATGTGACAAACCTGCTGAGACTTGTGTAATGTAGGGTGTGATGGGTTGTCACCCCAGGGTGCAGTCTGGGGGGCTTCTGGGAACCGCTGTGCCCTCTAACCCTCAAGCTGGGCTGGCCCTTCTCACACTGCTTTGCTGAAGATTCAGCCAGCCTCTCCAGGGCCTGTTATCACCCAACACGACAGCAGGTGGCGCCATGCATCCAACTAAGCTACCTGAGTGCTTTACCTGAGCCACTCAAGGAGAGAGAGACAACAGCTAATTTCCCAGCGATAAGTGTTAGCAAACAGATCAAAGCAGATTACTTAGCAAATAACCAACAACTCAAACCAAGCCTAACATACTAGATGGATAGAATTTGAATTAGCAGTTTCTCACCCTGACTGATGCTATAAGCGGTCCACCAGGTTTCCATACAGAAGGTAGAAATCCCTTTACCCTGGGACCAGCACATCCCCCAGTTCAGTCTTTGTTCCTCAGGTGCTTTCAGGAGTTCTCTTGTGTGGGGAATGAAGCCAAGAGATGATGTCACACCCACCTTATGTAGCTTTTCCATATGGCAGGAACCCTTTGTTCTAAACTCAGTTCCCAGTCCAGTTTGTGGAAAAATACAGGTACCAAAATGAAGTTCATTGTCATGTGGTCTGGTCACATGTCTTTGTTGCTGAACCATCAGCACTGTCCGGCTTCTTCACTGTTGTACCTGAAAGGCTCATTGTGGGTGTTACTCAGAGTAAGCACATTTGAAAGACAGATACAGAGTCAATATCCATAACTTCAGATACAAACATGATCCATGCACACAGGTAGGATAATCATATTCAGCAAATCATAACTTTTCCAGTGACACCGCACGTGACTCATCTTGTACAAAATGCCTCATGTCCTAATCATATTATAATCCTGCCACTATGCTGAATATGGGCTGTAGTGTCAGATAGCTCCTAATGTCAAGGCACAGGTGTTGGGAATGGAACTTGCCCTCTTTGTGGAACAGGAAATAACCCCCCAGCCAGGGCTGGGAAAACTTCCCAGACTCCCAGTGCTGGAGCCTGAACCTACTGACACTTCATTAGTTACCCCCACCCCCAATCTTTGTGGCAACTGCAAACGTTATCGGTGATGATTTTATATTCTCTTCCAGGTCATGGATAAGAACGTTAAATAGCACAGGGCCAAGATCCAATCTTACGGGAACCCCCTAGAAAGAAATCCACTCAACCATGGTTACCTATTTAAAATCCCAGTTTTTAATCTATTTAATGTATGCCGTGTGTATTTTGTACCTTTCTAGTCAAAATATTGTGCTGAAGCAACTCATATGCCTACGTATATTACATCAGTACTATTAGCTGCAACCAAACCTTTGATCTCATCCAGTAAGGATATACAGTTAGTTTGATAGGATCTATTGTGTCTACACCTTTTTAATGGGTACTAATTATATTACCCTCTTTTCTTTATTAATGAAATCCAGTATCGGCTGCTCCATTCTCTTGCCCAGTATCGATGTCAGACTGACACACTTGTCATTAGCTGCGTCATCTCTTTGATAGTTTTTAAATATTGGCACAGCATTAGCTTTATTCCAGTCTTCTGGAATTTCCCAAGTGTTCCAAGTCCTAATTAAAGTCAACATTAACAGTCCACCACACTCCTCCAGCAGGTCTTTCAGAACTCTAGTTCTCTGGACCCACTGATTTAAACACATCTAACTTTAATAGCTGCTGTTTAACATCCTCATGAGTTACTTCTGGAATGGAAAGACTGTCAGCGTCAACATCTTATGATATGAGTTACATCATCTGTTTTTCTCCAAATCCAGGAGAGAAATGTTTATTGAACACTTTTACCTCTTCTGCATGTTTGTTGATTATTCTGCCATTTCCATCTAGTAATGTAGCACTACCATTGTTAGGATTAATTTTGTACTTTTAAAACTTCCTTCTTATTTTCATTGGTTGATCATTGATTTCTGTTAGCTTCCCTTGCCAACTTTCTACAATTCTGACCTTCTAACTTAGATTCTTTACTATTGACTTCCCTTTTCTTCCATATATTTTATTTGAGAGTGTTGGGATTCCTACCAGGAGCCACCAGCAAGGTCCAGAGACAGCCCCATCTCCTATATTAAGCTCTGGCTAGTAGGTATATGATAAATGTGATGACCCTGCCTCCGTCTGTCAGCTGGGAGACACAAAGGTTCTCTCTTTCTACCCTCTGATGCTACCTGGCTGTTCTAGGCAAGGTGAGGTGGGACTCTGTTAACATGTGCCTCCCGGAGCTTCCATTTACCTGGTGCTACTGTTCTGTGAGTAGTGGGGTTGTGAGTGGGGCAGCAGGTACTGAGTGTTGGACTCTTGCTCTTTCAGGGGCCGGTGACCTTCGAGGAGGTGGCTGTGTATTTCACAAAGGAGGAATGGGCTCTGCTGGACCCCACTCAGAGAGCCCTCTACAGGGATGTCATGCAGGAGAACTATAAGACGGTGACCTCACTGGGTAAGGAGTCCTGTCCCTGGGTTATTAGAAGCTGTGGGGTCTCTAAAGAACCTGAGCAGTAATAACTTTATACCTTTATTCATCATCCAAGTTTTGACAAGTTTCTTTGTCCCCCGTTTTTTTCCTTGTCTCCCATAGACTAGCAGGCAGCAGGGAGGGATAAGGTAATGAGAGACGAGAAGGGAACACAAGAAGCTCCCAAGGTGCCGGAGGTGGTGCCAGCTGCCAGTAATGGGAAGAAGGAGAGGGGAGTGTGGAGGAAGGGCACCCAGGAAGTGGGCTGGGTGGATCAGTGGGAGGGAGGAGAGGTTTGGGGATCTAGAGCTGTGGGGGATCCCAGACCTTTAACCCTGAATCCGTACCCAAACCTCAGGTAAATCCCAGACTTCAGCATAACCACTCTCACAAAGCCTCAACTTAATATAAGGCCCTGAACTGTAGCAAGCTTAGGCCACGTTTACTAAATCGTATCACTAAATTGACCACGGCTAGATCAATCTCAGTGTGTCAATCCCGGCTGTAGTGTCGACCTGCCCTTAATAACCCATTTATCTATGTTCACCTCCTTGCCCCTCCATGCATGGTCCAAGCTAATAAGCAATACTCTGATTATGACATCTTACCTCTAGCGAGTATGAAATTGCCCACAAGACGTGAGACTGGGTCATAGATTGTAAAATCAGGTCGGGGTCAAGAAGAGTGAGAGTTTGGAGAGAGTCTTGTCCCCCCTCTCCCCATCTGCAGCAGCCACGAGCTGTCTTCCCTCCAGGCTCCTTGGATCTCTGAGCCTGTCCCTCCTGAGGCTGCGTGGCCCAGTTCTTGTTTCTGACCTTCTCCTTTTCCGGAAGAATGAGAGGCTGTTGCTCCTGAATGTTAGTGTGTAATTCCCCAGCCTTCTCCTCCCACTGGGGGAGTTTAATTCTCCCTCCCGTTACCCCTGAGTCACTAGATTTCCTAATTCCCCAAAATGTGCTTTTGCGATGTCATAGTTCTGGGGTAGCGAAGCCTTTGACCTGCCTCCATGGTCTGCTCACGGAATGGCCCCTCAGGTATCAGGCCTGTAGCCAGCCCCTCTCTATGGGCAGGGACCCACATGCCTCTCCTTTTTGACCATTGTGTGAAGATTGCAGCTTGTCCTCCACTGTGTTTGCTGGACTAATGTCCAGTTCCTGTGCTTTGCTTTCTCTCCAGGGGCTGTGAGCAGTGTGTGTGTGAAAGAGATAGTGGGGTCTATCCATTCCCCCATTCTATGTCTGTCTTGTGTATTTAGATTGTAAATTCTTCAGGGCATGGGCCAGCTACTATTCTGTGTTTGTACTTTGCCTAGCACAATGGGGACCCACTGTTAGTTGCTCCTTAGCACTAAGGTAATGAATATGATTTATAATCATAATAACTCTCCTGCCACTTTGAGCCAAGGAAGCTGGCCTTGGGATGTTACTGCTTAAAAATGAGCTGGGGGTTAAAACCATGGACTATTCTTTGTGCCAAGTATCCCACAAATTCCACTGACCTCCCTTGTTTTCTTTGCCTGCAGTAGGGTTTCCAGTTTCCAAACCTGATGTGATGTCGCAGCTGGAACGAGGGGAAGAGCCGTGGGTCCCAGACCTCCAGGGCTCTGAGAAAGAAGTGCTTCCAAGAGCTGCCTTCGCAGGTGAGGACTTGGTTAAACCAACTCAACAACTGTGTGGGAATGCAGGAAACATTCGGGATGCCCTACAAAGACCCTGTGAGCTCTCCAAGTTCAGGATTGTTCCCTGCAGATGTGGAATCATTATGGCAAATGTCACTCATGGCTTCCCTCCTATTCTGACTGACAACTGGCAGCAGGTCCCTCCCCGATCTCTCTTTCCCCTGAGTGTTCTCATGAGATGCAGACCAAAACTGATCCCTTCCTCTCTCCTCTGGGGAAGGGTTTGGGGAAAATCAGCTCCTAATAGGTTTGATCTCTCCCCCACATATTTTGGATTGTTCATCCCTTTTTCCATTCCTCTCTCTGAGATTTTCTTTCTTTCTGGTGCAGGTAGTGATCTGTGTCTGGATTCTCTCTGTCTCCCATCAGGTGATGGGATGGTGAATCAGAATGAGGAGGAGAAACCCCATCAGGAAGATGCTGAGCAAGGAGAACCACATGGAACTTTATCAGGAAGATCCAAAGGGAATGTTTCCAGGAGTTATGCACTCCAAGAAAAAACAAAAGCCTGTGAGACTCAGGGGAGGCCAGAGGGAAACTTGAGTAGCCTCTCAGACATTATAACAAGTGACAGAATCAACTTGGAAGAGACACGCTACACATGCCATGAGTGTGGGAAAAGCTTCAATCGGAGCTCTGCCCTTATCAGACATCAGACAATCCACACAGGTGAGAAACCTTATGAATGCTCTGAGTGTGGGAAATGCTTCATTGATAGTTCAGCCCTCATCTCACATCAGCGAATCCACACAGGAGAAGCGCCCCACACATGCGCTGAGTGCGGGAAAAGCTTTAGTCAGAGCTCAGACCTTATCACACATCAGAGAATCCACACAGGAGAGACGCCCTACATGTGCTCTGAGTGTGGGAAAAGCTTTAGTCAGAGCTCTACCCTGAACACACATCGTAGAATCCACACAGGAGAGAAGCCCTACATATGCTCTGAGTGTGGGAAAAGCTTCAGTGGGACCTCACACCTTTTCAGACATAGGAAAATCCACATGGGTGAGAAACCTTATGAATGCGCTGAGTGTGGGAAAAGGTTTAGTCAGAGCTCAGACCTTATCACACATTGGAGAATCCACGCAGGAGAGAAGCCCTACACATGCGCTGAGTGTGGGAAAAGCTTTAGTCAGAGCTCTACCCTGAACACACATCGTAGAATCCACACAGGAGAGAAGCCCTACACATGCTCTGAGTGTGGGAAAAGCTTCAAACAGCTCTCTGCCCTTATCACACATCAGAGAATCCACGCAGGAGAGAAGCCCTACACATGCGCTGAGTGTGGGAAAAGCTTTAGTCAGCGCTCTGCCCTTATCACGCATCAGAGAATCCACACAGGAGAGAAGCCCTACACGTGCACTGAGTGTGGGAAAAGTTTCAATCGGAACTCTCACCTTATCACACATCGTAGAATCCACACAGGAGAGAATCCCTACATATGCTCTGAGTGTGGGAAAAGCTTCAATCAGAACTCTCACCTTATCACACATCGTAGAATCCACACAGGAGAGAAGCCCTACATATGCTCTGAGTGTGGGAAAAGCTTTAGTCAGAACTCAGACCTTATCACACATCATAGAATCCACACAGGAGAGAAGCCCTACACATGCTCTGAGTGTGGGAAAAGCTTCAATCAGCGCTCTGCCCTTATCACACATCAGAGAATCCACGCAGGAGAGAAGCCCTACACATGCTCTGAGTGTAGGAAAAGCTTCAATCAGCGCTCTGCCCTTATCACACATCAGAGAATCCACGCAGGAGAGAAGCCCTACACATGCGCTGAGTGTGGGAAAAGCTTTCGTCAGTGCTCTGCCCTTATCACACATCAGAGAATCCACACAGGAGAGAAGCCCTACACGTGCACTGAGTGTGGGAAAAGCTTCAATGTGACCTCATACCTTATCAGACATAGGAAAATCCACATGGGTGAGAAACCTTATGAATGCGTTGAGTGTGGGAAAAGCTTTAGTCAGATCTCTACCCTTATCACACATCGGAGAATCCACACAGGAGAGAAGCCCTACACATGCGCTGAGTGTGGGAAAAGCTTTAGTCAGCGGTCTGTCCTCATCACACATCAGAGAATCCACACAGGAGAGAAGCCCTACACGTGCACTGAGTGTGGGAAAAGTTTCAATCGGAGCTCTCACCTTATCACACATCGTAGAATCCACACAGGAGAGAAGCCCTACATATGCTCTGAGTGAGGGAAAAGCTTACGTCAGTGCTCTGCCCTTATCACACATCAGAGAATCCACACAGGAGAGAAGCCCTACATATGCGCTGAGTGTGGGAAAAGCTTCAATCAGAGCTCAAACCTTATCGAACATAGGAAAATCCACATGGGTGAGTAATCTTATGGATGCTCTGAGTGTGGGAAATGTTTCTTTAATCATTCAGGCCTCATCTTACATCAGAGAATCCACACAGGGGAGAAGTCCTACACATGCTCTGAGTGCGGGAAAAGCTTCAAGCACAGCTTAAACGTTGTCTCACATAGGAGAATCACACTCTGAGTGCGGGAAAAGCTACAATCAGCGCTCAAGCCTCATTAGACATCAGAAAAGCCACATGAGAGAGAACTGTAATAAATCCCTTCACTAGGGTTGGCCAAAAATTTTTTTAAAAAAAATCACATTTGCTCATTCCCACATAGTGATTTTTGTACCATCTTCACTGTGGTCTCTCAGCTCCACCAGATCAGTTGCCTGCTTCTGCCTTTTGCACCTCATCCTTCTTCGGGGTCAGTCCTGTGATCTTTTCTATCAACTCCTTTCCTTTTGAGTCACAGGAGTGTGTTCCCTCTGGCCAGGAATGTTCATCAGCTCCAGGTGGGGGGAGAGGTTTGATCCCAACAAGCTACACTGAGGCAAAAACTACCCGTGCCTGACATCCACTAGGACTGTACATGTCGTTGGCTGCTCAAGTTAGTGATCTTAATGTAAAAAATTGTAGTGCAGATGCAGCCCAGGTGCAGGGGTTGGCATTAGCTTCCCCCTTGACCTGACCTAAACTCCATCACTTTCCCTAGTCTAAACAAACCCTGAGCATCACGGTTATACTGTTCCCCCATTTCACAGCAATTGTTAGTCATCGAGTTCTCCCTTGGGGAACAAATTGTTTCATTCCCGGTTGTTCTGATGTTGCTGCAGGTTGTGCTGGAGAGCAGATATTTTCATCATCATTTTTCGCACTTAAAATATATTGAACTATAACAAAGAGCAGGAACAGGGCAGGGATAGGGGAAAAAAGGTCATTTAACCCGTTGCAACAACGGACGTAGTTAGGGTAAGTCAGAGGGATTCCCTTATTCCCTATTACCATCCTCCTTCAATCCGTGCTAGAACCTAAGAATCCTTTTCCTTTCCCCGTTGTGGGATGGGAGACTTCCAAAAGTGCTCCTGTGCTATAGCACATGGCTAAGCTCAGAGAATAAACCCCAAATAGCCCCTGAGCTTTGTTTTTTGAATTCTGTGTTTCCGATTACTTCAAGCCTGGGCATTGTGATTATTTACCAGTTTCTCTATCCCTGTTTCTACCACTGTTTCTGTAACATTTTTTGTTTTTTTATGGGACAGGGTTGTTATTCCTTTGCCTAACCCCAACCTGGAAGGCCAGGGTGTCCGTTTTCTCTGGCCCCTCCCCACAGACAAATCTGACAGGGTTGAACCTGCCAGGAGCAAACAAAATGCCCCACTGGTCACACACACACACACAGCAGATATACACACACAAGACAGAGAAGAAACTGAATTATTTGAGCTATCAACATTTCCACTTTCCCACAGCATGTTAGTTCTGAAGGTTGTTTTAATTTGTTTATTTTCTTGGAACCAGAACTGGGGAAAGAGACACTGGAGTCAATGGAATTACAGCAGGAAGGGATAAGTCTCATGATTCGTCACTAACCAAAGGCTTTGTGAACAGAGCGATAATGTTACTGAATGGTCTGGCTAACCCTGCAGTTAGAAACAATCAGCTCTGTGGGTGGTAAATTTACAGAGGCTTTGCTGCTGATCATGAAATCCCAGCTGTTTAAAGGTAATGTGCTTCTATTTCAGTGCCTCTGGAAGTACAGAAAACAATGATCTGTGTTAAAGAAAAGTTGTCATTTCTCAGAGCCCCAATTTCTATTGTGTGTGTACAGGAAGGTTTGAATGTGTAGCAGGTAGTTTGGTCAAGCTTAGCTATTTTATGTGTGTAACAGGCTCCTGCCCACCTCCAGCAGAGGTTTCAATCACATACGATGGCAACTTACCAAATGTCACACAAATTAGTTCATCCCTCCCCATATTCAGTCTCTGACCGGAATGTTCGAATGAGGCAGAGAACTGGGAAAGTATCGCAGTAGGAATACATTAAAAAGTGGGATTAATCAGAGCTGGGCTGCAGACAGAGCCTGTTCTAGAGCTGGTGAAGTGACAGGGACACACTCCCGCTAGTGCTGGCTCTGAAATAACAGCAGAAGCTGATCGAAGAGAATGAGCTCATGGGCAGCTGCCCTGGCAGTGCATCACTCACCTGGCAGGTGTTACACAAAACACAGCACTTCCCCCCACTGCCACCACTTCATTATACTGTCCATGGGGCTGTTTGTCCTGCAGGACTTTGATCTCTTGGGGTGGTCCATGGTGATTCATAACAGAGCCATTAGGGAGCAGGAGTCATCCCAATGGAAATCTCTCCACTTCTTTCTCAGTGTTACCTTCTTAGCCCTGGCTTTGGAGATGACCTTAGCCTTATCCTGTCTTGATTTTAGGTAGGATTTTGATCACCTTCTGGGGCTTGGCAGCTTACAACTTTTGAGGGCTTTTCTCTGCCTTTTTGGTCCCTGCTGCAGTCAGTACATTCTAGACATGGGCATGGTGACCTCCTGGGGATCTTGACAGCTTTAGCCAGCTTCTTGGTGGCTATTTTCCTGCTCACAGCCACTGTCTTCTTCTCGTGCCTTGTCCTGGGGCCCAGCTGCTGGTTGAATGGGAAGGAGCCAAAGTGCTGGTGACTTTAGCCCGCACCAAGTGGCCTTTGCTCGTCAGACTCCTGAACCCCAACTGGATGTGGTTCTTGTTCTTCTGCACAGCACAGCCCTGGAGAGGAGGGATCTGCAAATGTACATTCCTATGATCCCTTTGTTTAATTGACGAAAACATAAACTAGACACTTAGAGGATTGGAACTGATTTCAGCTGATGGGCAGGTTTGCTAGGTTTTTATGCATTTGGACAGTGAAATGTTGAGTGTTACATTCATTTCAAGCATCCCCGTATAGTGGAGCTCCTGAACATAATGGAGAATGGAAATGAAAATGTTTTCCCTTTTTTTTAAAAAATAAAAATAAAAAAATAAGAGGCTTATTAGAGGGCATTTGGATTTGAAGCAGGGACCACTTGATCTGCAGTCAAACACTCTACCACTGAGCTATACCCCCATGAGAGCAGATGCTTTCCCCATTGTAGCTGAAGCACATCAGTGATTCCAATAGCAGGGGCAGGTTCTCTCTGGGGCACAGAGATTTTTCGGGGAGTTGGTGGCTCCTTTCTTTCCTCACCCTGGAGTAAATGCAGCTTTTTATTCCATGGTACATGTTTTATGGACTAACAACAGCAGCTTGAAGAAAGAGGAGAGTGAATATCTCACTCTCAGGGCTGAAGATGGCCATGTCCCCTCTGTCTGACCGTTGCCATTGCAGGAGAGAAGGTTTCAATGAAATTGAATGCCCTGGCTCAGACTAGAGACACAGAAAGGTTTTTGCTGTTCATTGAACAGCAAAGGAAATTGTGTCTGTATGTGAAACTGAGGAGGGACATGAAATGCCCACAGGGTGGCGCAATGCCCTAAGCTAAGGCAGGAGGGTGAAGGAACGGGGCTGAGGAATGACTGAAGTGGACTCACCTGGGATTGAAATGACATTTGTTTGTGCCGGGTAGTGAGAAATGTGACATTAATTCAGATGCAGGGTTGAGGCTTCTTTAGCTCCTTGTAGAATGTGAACTTGATTTCCCTGAAGGGAGAAAGGGAAAGTCTGGGGCGGCCTTTAGTCCCTGGCTGGAGCAGTGTATAAAAAAGGCTCCAGAGACGCAGCTGGCAATTACAGGCCACTAAGGCTAACGTCAGTACCAGGCACATTGGGTGGAATTGTAGAGCCCAATGATTAGACTCATAGCTAACCAGGATTTGCTGGGTAAATCTATTGGGTTTCCGGGAAACGGGGCGGGGCGGAAGCCCGCCCAATGCTAATGGATCCCCCCCTCAGCCTAAGGGGAGGATCCACAGGGCCTCAGAAACCCACTAATTCCGGGGACAACTAATAAAGAACAGGGACAGGAGTGCGGTCAAAGGGTCATAAGAAGGAGCCTGACGGGGACACCGAGCAGAGAACCCCAGACAGTGCCCACAGCTCCTCGAAGGCTTCAAGGGAGCCAGCGGACGCCGCCCAGAGGAACTCCGCCCGGAGACGTGAACGGACTAAGGACCGGAAACAATCCCCACAGTTGCAGGAGTCTCTGTTGGCCAACCGCCTCTCCCTGGTCACGTAGATGGCCATTTTAGCCAGGGCGAGGAGCAGGTTGACCAGGAGGTCCCGCGACTTTGTGGAGCCACGGATAGGAGTGCATGGAGAAGGAGGTAGGGGAAAAGTGCAGCCAGAAACGCAATAGGATATTGGTGAGGAGCCGGTATAGGGGCTGCAGCCTGGCGCACTCTAAATAAATGTGCGCCAGGGTCTCCACTTTGTTGGGTGTAGCGGGTGGTCCCCTGCTCCTGCCCTGCGGGCTTGAAGCAGCCCAGGAGAGGGCTGGGGCAAGGAGCCTGGGCTGATTGGGAAGCAGGCTCAGCTGTGGCCATGCCCCAGTCAGGCCCAGCTGGCCCCTAGAAGAGGCTGTGAGCCAGGAGCCCAGTCAGTCTCCCTCTGTTTGTAGCGAGAGAAGGGCCTGGCTGCAGGGACCTAAGCAAGACACCTAGATTGGGAGCAGGGCTGGGGAAGGGCCAGAGGAGCTGGGAGCTCTGGCCTGGAAAGCCCCAGGCTGCAGGCCTGACTATAGGCTGAATAGGTGCAGGGCTGCAATGGGGCAGCCCAGGGGGAAGCAGAGGCAGCAGGTCCAAACCCCTTTGCCTGTGATGAGTGGCTCATACTGCAGTCTGCCCCAGTGAACGGGGGCTGGATGGAGACTGGGCAGTAGCCAAGACTGAGGTGAAGTGGGGATAGTGGGTGGGGGTTCCCCTGGGAGGGGGAGACCCAGAACTGGGGGGGTACTGCCAGGATAAAAGAGGCACTGGGGTCCTGGGAGGGACAGGGGGCCAGCTGCGGTAAGGCAGATCACCGGCCTGCAGAGTGTGCTCTGACGGCTGGAGAGCTAATTCCCAAGACGACCAGCAGGAGGTGCCGCTGGGTGAGTCTGCCCCTGCTTACATTGGGGAAGAATGAACATGGTTTTTGTAAAGGAAAATCATGCCTCACGAATCTACTATAATTCTTTGAGGGAGTCAACGAGCATGTGGATAAAGGTGATCCCGTGGATATAGTATACTTAGATTTTCAGAAAACCTTTGAGAAGGCCTGCAAAACATCTGTTAGTCTATAAGGTGCCACAGGATTCTTTGCTGGTCCTCTCTGGGTTAGGGAACTGGTTCAAAGACAAGAACGAAAGGGTCTGATTTTCAGAATGGAGAGAGGTGTCCCCCTCGGGTCTGTACTGGGACCAGCACTGTTCAACATAGTCCTAAGTGATCTGGAAAAAGGGGTAAACAGTGAGGTGGCAACATTTGCAGATGATACAAACCAACTCAATTTAGTTACGTCCAAAAGAGAGTGCAAAGTGTGACAAAGGGATCTCACCAAACTGAGTGACTGGGCAGCAAAAAGGCAGATGAAATTCAATGTGGATCAATGCAAAGTAATGCACATGGGAAAACATGATCCCAATTCTACATCTAAACTGATGGGGTCTAAATTAGCTCTTACAACTTAAGAAAGAGATCTTGGAGTCACTGTGGAAACTTCTCTGAAAACATCTACTCAATGTGCATTGGCAGTCAAAAAAGCCAACACAATGTTGGGAAGTCATTAGGAAAGGGATGGCTAGCGAGACAGAAATATAATATTGCCTGTCTATAAATCTGTGGTCTGCCCACATCTTGAATACTGGAGCTGGTCCCCATCTCAAAAAGATATATCGGAATTGGGAAAGGCACAGAAAGGGCAACCAAAATGATTGGGGTATGGAACAGCTTCCATGTGAGGTGAGATTAGTAAGACTGAAGGAGTTTTCAGCTTGGAAAAGAGATGACTAAGGGGGCTAGGATAGAGGTCTATAAAATGACGACGGGTTTGGAGAAAGTAAATAAGGAAGTATCAGAGGGTAGCCGTGTTAGTCTGGATCTGTAAGGAAGTGCTATTTACTCCTCATAACCCAAGAACTGGGGTCACCCGATGAAATGAATAGACAGCAGGTTTAAAATAAACCAAAGGAAGTATTTTTCACCCAACACACAGTCAACCTGGGAAACTTTGCCAGAGGATGCTGTGAGGGCCAAGACTATAACAGGGTCCACCAAAGAACTAGATAAGTTGATGGAGGATGGGTCCATCATTGGCTATTAGCCAGGATGGGCAGAGATACAAAACCATGCTCTTGAAGTGTCCCCAGCCTCTGTTTGCGGAAGCTGGGAATGGGTGACGGGATGGATTGCTTGATGATTCCCTGTTCTGTCGATTCCCTCGCGGGCACCTGGCATTGGCCACTGTGGGAGGATAGGATTCTGGGCTGGCTGGACCATTGGTCTGATCCAGTATGGCTGTTCTTATGACCAATAGAGGCAGTCCTCACCAGCAATATTTATATTTGGTGCACTGAAAGGGCTAACTTTCCAAAGCTTACCAAAATGATTATTGAAATTGTTTTGGAGAAAAACACTAAACAGAAGACTGTAAATGAAAATTTGTATCTATTGTTTAAGGAGCTTGTTAGATGGTGCATAAGCCACATAGCCTAAATACATGAGCTAGCAATGGACTTCCACTCAACTCGCTGACATTTCTCCATCTGCAAATGTGGTAACTTTTAAAACCTAGATCCAATCAATTACAACATGTCAGGGAAGATTCTAAGCATCAATGATCTAATCATTGGGTTGATGGTGGTAAACAAGAGATTCCCATAAGGCTCCCTCACTCCCTCTTCCCAAGAGCCATCTTCATCCTCTCTCCCCTTTCTGCTCCCACATCCTCTGCAAATTTTCAAAGACAGATGCCTCGTGATGGCCTTTGCTCTTGGGAAGTTGCCTAGTGGTCAGGATTTCGGTCCTTTGGGGTGGAAGGATGCAGCAGATGGCAGGGGAGCCCAGGGCCTCCCATGGGCTCTGACCCAGGCCACTCTGAGGACCACACTTCCTGCCACCTCACTATTGTCCAAAGTTTGCAGTTTGTCACAGGAAGCTCTGAACGGTGTCAGCTCACTGCTTGGCACCTCTTTGCAGCCAGGTATGGCAAGGCAACTCTCTTCTTCTTGGGATGGCAGCTGTGTCTGTTACGCTGACAGATCTGGGTCAGTGACTTGTCAGTGGGTGGGATTGAACTGGGAACAGGAGCTTAGTGTGGGGGCCTCCACAGCATGAACTGAAAGCCACCTGGCTGCTAGCTAAGACTGTAGAAAAGACTCATTTTCTCTCTCCCTCTAAGTGCCACTAGCTGGGACGCCCCACCACACCCTGGAGGTGTGTGGGTTACGTACTTCCCCTAGCTGAGGAAGCGCATCCTGAGCTTCGGAGAGTTCCCAGCTGTAATCCCGGACGACCCCTGTAACGATGCGACCACTGGCAGGACACTGCTGAGAGTATCAATTCAGGACAAATTGCTTGGAGCAGGGCAGTCACAGCCCGAGGCTGGGTGCCCTTTACTATTCAAGCACGTCACAGCAGCCATGCAGAGAGGAGTTTGGTTTTACCCCACTGGCCAATTGGACGTCATACAAGCAATTCCCTCAGCTATTCCAGTTCCTTCTATCACCACTAGCACCGCTCCTTATAGGGATGAATGGTTATGAAAACCAATACCCCAGTAAAAGAAAACAGGTTCTCTCAAAGGATCCCAAAGGACCAAAGCCCAGATGCTGGTCAATAGACAAGTCAGATCTTACCCACAAATCACGCTCTTGCAAATCCTTTAGCATTGTTATGGAAAAATCGATCCACCTGTTGTGTTTTCAATCAGATCTGTCTGAGGTGGGAGGGATAGCTCAGTGGTTTGAGCATTGGCCTGCTTAAACCCAGGGTTGTGAGTTCAATCCTTGAGGAGGCCACTTAGGGATCTGGGGCAAAAACTGGTCCTGCTAGTGAAGACAGGGGGCTGGACTCGATGACCTTTTGAGGTCCCTTCCAGTTCTAGGAGATGGGAGGCCTTTTATTGATTAGAAGCACGCAGGGGAGAACCGTTATGGAAACGGCCTCCCGAAAGCTGGTTACAGACAGCCTTATAAAGCTTAAAACCACAATCAGAATATGCAAGTTACATCATTTCCTTATTATTTTCCTAAAAAAATATTGCAAAGATAATGCTGATTGGAGCAGGAGTAAATTTATTCCATATTAGGCTTTTCCTGTTATTACTTATCTGTTCTATGCGGTTACGTGTTGACAGTAGGGGATATTACAAAATTGTTTTTCAGTCGGGGACTGTTAGGACTTTCCACTGTCTCCTCTGTGCCCCCCTACTTGGCTTGTCTGGCCGGCCCTGGCAGCCTGACATGAGGCCTGGGCCTACAAGGCCTTGGATAACACTGGATTTTCCCTTACAACATCTAAAATATAAAGGTTTATTCATAAAAAGAAAGAAATATAGATGAGAGTTAAAATTTTTAAAGGAATCAATTACACACAGTGATGGCAAAGTTCTTGGTTCAGGCTTGTAGCAGTGATGGAATAAAGGTTCAAATCAAGTCTCTGGAGTCCATCCACAGCTGGGATGGGTCATTCAGTCCTTTGTATAGAGCTTCAGTTTGTAGTAAAGTCCCTCCAGAGGTATTAAGCAGGATTGAAGACAAGATGGAGACGAGGCATCAGCCTTTTCTAGCCTCTTGCCATGTGGTCTTTGCTTTCTCTGTGCCAAGGACACTCTGTCCATCACGTGGCATAGAAACACCTTAGAGTTCTGTCCATAGGCAGGTCCCTGCAGACCTTGTTGAGTCACAAGGCGTATCTGCCTTCTCTCAATGGGTCAATTGTATAGCTGATGATCCTTAATGGGCCATTAAGCAGGCTAGGCAGAACTGACACCAACTTATCTCAGGTGTTCCCCAGAAGCAGAGCACAAGTTTGAAATAAGGGCAGCATAGAGCCAATATTCATAACGTCAACAACAAAAATGATACACATCTAGAGATAGCATCATTATAATAAGCCAATCAGAACCTCTCCATAGACCTCTTACACGACAACCTTTCTACAATATTGGCTGCAAATATAGAACAGTGGTTGCAACGGTGATCTATACAGTTACAGATTATGTCAATAATGTCACAGGAGGTGACACGGCATCAGTGAGACTGATACTGGAATACTGCCTCCAATTTTGGTGTCCTCATTTGAAAAAGATGGTGTGAAATTGGAGCTGGGGCAGCAAAGAGCCACCAAAGGTTCTGAGGGCTGGAGAAAAATGCCTTCTAGGGAGCTATTGAAAGAGCTCAACCTGTTTAGCTTATCAAAAGAAGATTGAAAGGTGACTTCATTGAAGTGCTGAAGTGCCTTAATGGAGAGAAAGGATTGGGTATTAAAGGGCTCTTGAATTGAGCAGAGAAAGGCCTAACAAGACCCAATGGCTGGAAGGTGAAAAGAGACAAATTCATATTACAAATAAGGCACAAATAGTCAACAGTGAGGATGATTCATCACAGGAACAAGCTACCAAGGAAAGTGGTGGATTCTCCATCTCTTGATGTCATTTCATGAAGACTAGATGCCTTTCTGGAATGTGTTTGCCCCAAAAGAATACAAGAACTAGGGGTTCTAAGAACTTTAATACAAGAACTAGGGGTCACCAAATGAAATTAATAGGCAGCAGGTTTAAAACAAATAAAAGGAAGTTCTTCACGCAGCACAGTCAACTTGTGGAACTCCTTACCTGAGGAGGTTGTGAAGGCTAGGACTATAACAGCATTTAAAGGGACTGGATAAATTCATGGTGGCTAAGTCCATAAATGGCTATTAGCCAGGATGGGTAAGAATGGTGTCCCTAGCCTCTGTTCGTCAGAGGATGGAGATGGATGGCAGGAGAGATCATTTGATCATTGCCTGTTAGGTTCACTCCTCAGGGGCACCTGGCATTGGCCACTGTCGGTAGACAGATACTGGGCTAAATGGACCTTTGATCTGACCCGGTACGGCCTTTCTTATGTTCTTATGTTCTTAAAAGTAGCTCTTGTGTCCTACAGGAGGCGTGTGATATGCAGGGGGTCAGATTAGATGCTCTAATGGTCTCTTCTGGCCATAAAGTCGACTAATTTCTAAAAAACTGAGTGTAGCATTGGGAGCAGCGTCTGATGTTTCCCTGTCTAGCCGGCTTGCTGCCTAGAACGAACGCTCCTTGAGTGGGGTGACCACAGGGAGTAGCTCAAACCTCCACAGTGCCTGGCCAGGGGCAGGGCATTGGCACAGCAAGGGAGGGGTGTGGCAGTGACATCACAAAGGCCTTTTGCAGGACCTCAGCCTATTGGCCCAAGGTGTGGTGGGGAGGTGGTGACCTCACAGAGAGATGCTGACATCAGCCAGGCAGGACAGGGGCGAGGGGCCAGGAAACCTCAGAGACCCCTGTGGCTGCTTCAGCAAGTCTCCTTCTCCAGGTCTCTCTGAGGACTGAGAGAGTATTCGGGTTCACGGACGTGAGCGCCAGGAGGAACCTCTTTCGAGTTTTCTCCTTCCCTCTTAGTGATTTTACTAGAAAACAGCCGTCCCTGTTTAGAAGGTAAGAGCCTCCTGGAGGTTTGAAACCTGCTCAGTCTGATCCATCTGGTGACAGTTAAATTCTAGGGATGGAAAACACGAGGTTAAGGAAGCAGAACTTTATTCTGCACCTGGGATTTTGTCCCTTAGAATCACTGGGGACATTGGAGTTTGTGCTTTTTGTTTCACCTTTTCCTCCCTCCCTCCCTCCCTCCTTTCTCTTCTTCTCTTGCTTCTTTTGTCCTTTCTCCTGTTCACCTCCCAACACCAGGAGGGGTGTGTGTGTGTGTGTGTGTGTGTGTGTGTGTGTGTTGCGGGGGAGGGCTCTGCAGCTCCCACTGTAGGAGGTCCACCTCAAAAATGTGAGGCTGAAATAGTGCTCAGGCAGTGAGGGCTGGATTAACCTTCTGTGGGTCCTGGTTCAATAGGTTCAATGAGATTTGGTTAATAAGATGTTTATGAAGTAAATCACTGGCTTTAAAATAAGATCCAATCTGGAGACATGAATCTATTGACCCCTGGACTCCAGCTCTGAGGAGGGACTTGTTTACCATCAGGACATTGCCAGGCTCAAACCAGTCCAAACCAGTTTTCCATGAAACCAGCCCTCAGCGTTCCATCTCCTCAGCACTTTCCCGCCACAGAGTGATATGGGGCGTGCTCAGCGCCTCGCGGCGAGGCCGTCCCCCGCCAGCTGACAACCCCGTCCACGGTCCGGGTCTTCCCCCAGCGCTCAGGCAGGAGGTGAGCCTGGGTCCCGCCGTGAGACTGAGGAGCAGAGGCCTGTCACCCCATTCCTGCCATCTGCATCCTGGTGTCCAGCCTCCCACAGGCCCCGGGGAGTAGAGACGAGGGGGCACTGGAGCTGGGCAGGAAAGTGACTCTGCCCGGGAGAACCTGGGAGAAGCCTAAGAGCTGCCTCAGCCCCAGTGTTGGGATTTGGGAGGCAGAGACTGGGGCCTGGTGAGGATCCCCTGTGGTGGGGAGATGGGGGTGTCAGGCAGGGAGGGGCTGGGTTGGAGGGGTCAGTGGGGCGGGGGTTTGAACTGTCTCTGTGCGCTGGGAAATTCCCGGGAGTGGCGGGTGGGAAGGGGAGGGGGTTAATTGGATCCTGTCCTGTTTGTGCCACTTGCCTCTCTAGCCACCGTCTGGTCTCTCTAGTTATGCCCCTTTTCGCTCAGTACCACCTGGGGCTATAAAATCTGGGGCGATTCCCCCTTTCCTCTCCAATGATCCAGCTCTCCGTC